>NC_041380.1:128771467-128809516 GCF_002162155.2 Triticum dicoccoides | reverse complement strand
CGCTGTGGCTGCGAGGGCGGCACGGCAACTGGTTCGGGGGGCTCGGTGCGGCTCACCTCCTTATATCCGCATGATGCGGGTGGTGGCGGCGGTGCCCACTGAGATCTCCGGCTTACTATTGGGAACCGGCAGGCGGCGACGTGGGGGGATGCCAGATCTGCCTAATAAAGGAGGCGGTCCTAGTGCTTTCCTCGTGTCATGGCAACGATCTGCGTGATCTGTCCTCCTCGATCTAGTGGCCGATGTGTTCCGAAACTATTGCCGGAGGTCTTCACGGATTGGCGCGGATATCCAGATCGGACAGAACCCGGTTGTGCGCACCCATATCAGCCTACGCGACTTCATGAAGGCGCGACGCGAAGCTCCGCAGTTTGTTGACACTATGGGACATTGCCGGCATCTCGATTTTCATGCTGTAGACAACAATGGAGAAGGTCATGGTGGCTAAGATTGGAGGTCCAGTAATGGCGAAGGGGGCCTTCGAGGCGATGGAGGCTTTGCTTCACAGGCTGGTGCTCGGATTTGGCTTGCGGAATTTTTCCCGTCCACTCTGGACACGGTACCTATGAGTTTGGTGTTTGATAACTTTCAGGAGCAGCAACAACAAGTGGGGGCGGTAGCACTGGAGGATTTCATTTTTGGTAGTTCTCCTCAAGTGCCGAGTCATGACTTTGAGAGTGAAAACCTACGGTTTTATTTTTCATTGGTTGTGCCTGGCGATGGCCTTGCTGAATGTATTGTTTTGATAGCTTTGACTTCTCTAGGGTGAAAACCTAAGATCTTCGATCGGGCGACGACGACGCTTGTGCACTGTTCCCTTCTTAGAGGCGATGCTTTTGGGAAACTTTTTTGCATTCCAAGTGTTGTCTTTGGTGGTGGTTTGTGTGCTGCTGCTGAGAGGAGTTGATCACTATGGCGTGGCCTTTGTTTTTTCCTTTCTTTTTTGTTTTCTTATCAGGCTGTGTGCATCTTGGATGTCTTTTGTGACATTTTGTTGGTGCAGAGGCTAGGTGTAATTAGTATCTTCGCGGTATTAATATATTTCCTTTGTCAAAAAAAGAATAATAGTCATAAACTGAAATTTCATATGAGGATTTTGTATGGCGCTCCTCTCTCCTTCCTCCCATCCACCCCAGCCCTACCCATCGCCGCCGGCCACCATGTAGCTGCTAGAACCCAACCACTGTTGGAAATATGCCCTAGAGGCAATAATAAATTAGTTATTATTATATTTTCTTGTTCATGATAATCGTTTATTATCCATGCTAGAGTTGTATTGATAGGAAACTCAGATACATGTGTGGATACATAGACAACACCATGTCCCTAGTAAGCCTCTAGTTGACTAGCTCGTTGATCAATAGATGGTTACGGTTTCCTAACCATGGACATTGGATGTCGTTGATAACGGGATCACATCATTAGGAGAATGATGTGATGGACAAGACCCAATCCTAAGCGTAGCACTAGATCGTGTAGTTCGTATGCTAAAGCTTTTCTAATGTCAAGTATCATTTCCTTAGACCATGAGATTGTGCAACTCCCGGATACCGTAGGAGTGCTTTGGGTGTGCCAAACGTCACAACGTAACTGGGTGGCTATAAAGGTACACTACGGGTATCTCCGAAAGTGTCTGTTGGGTTGGCACGAATCAAGACTGGGATTTGTCACTCCGTGTGACGGAGAGGTATCTCTGGGCCCACTCGGTAGGACATCATCATAATGTGCACAATGTGATCAAGGAGTTGATCACGGGATGATGTGTTACGGAACGAGTAAAGAGACTTACCGGTAACGAGATTGAACAAGGTATCGGGATACCGACGATCGAATCTCGGGCAAGTGTCGTACCGATAGACAAAGGGAATTGTATACGGGATTGATTAAGTCCTTGACATCGTGGTTCATCCGATGAGATCATCGTGGAACATGTGGGAGCCAACATGGGTATCTAGATCCCGCTATTGGTTATTGACCAGAGAGTCATCTCGGTCATGTCTGCATGTCTCCCGAACCCGTAGGGTCTACACACTTAAGGTTCGGTGACGCTAGGGTTATAGAGATATTAGTATGCGGTAACCCGAAAGTTGCTCGGAGTCCCGGATGAGATCCCGGACGTCAAAAGGAGGTCCGGAATGGTCCGGAGGTAAAGAATTATATATAGGAAGTGCTATTTCGGCCATCGGGACAAGTTTCGGGGTCACCGGTATTGTACCGGGACCACCGGAAGGGTCCCGGGGGTCCACCGGGTGGGGCCACCTGACCCAAGGGGCCACATGGGCTGTAGGGGGTGCGCCTTGGCCTATATGGGCCAAGGGAACTAGCCCCAAGAGGCCCATGCACCAAAGGGACAAAAGGAGGGGAGAGTCCTAAAGGGGGAAGGCACCTCCGAGGTGCCTTGGGGAGGATGGACTCCTCCCCCCCTTGGCCGCACCCTTCCTTGGAGGAAGGGGCAAGGCTGCGCCCTCCCCCTCTCCCTTGGCCCTATATATAGTGGGGGGAAGGGAGGGCAACCATACCTAAGCCCTGGCGCCTCCCTCTCCCTCCCATGACACATCTCCCTCCTCCCACAGCGCTTGGCGAAGCCCTGTTGGAATCCCTCTACTTCCACCACCACGCCGTCGTGCTGTTGGATCTCCATCAACCTCTCCTCCCCCCTTGCTGGATCAAGAAGGAGGAGACGTCGCTGCTCCGTACGTGTGTTGAACGCGGAGGTGCCGTCCGTTCGGCGCTAGGATAATCGGTGATTTGGATCACGACAAGTACGACTCCATCAACCCCGTTCTCTTGAACGCTTCCGCGCGCGATCTACAAGGGTATGTAGATCCACTCCTCCCTCGTTGCTAGATGACTCATAGATTGATCTTGGTGATACGTAGGAAAATTTTGAATTATTGCTACGTTCCCCAATAGTGGCATCATGAGCTAGGTCTATGCGTAGTTTCTATGCACGAGTAGAACACAAAGTAGTTGTGGGCGTTGATTTTGTTCAATATGCTTACCGTTACTAGTCCAATCTTGATTCGACGGCATCGTGGGATGAAGCGGCCCGGACCAACCTTACACGTACGCTTACGTGAGACCGGTTCCACCGACTAACATGCACTAGTTGCATAAGGTGGCTGGCGGGTGTCTGTCTCTCCCACTTTAGTCGGATCGGATTCGATGAAAAGGGTCCTTATGAAGGGTAAATAGCAATTGGCATATCACGTTGTGGTCTTTGCGTAGGTAAGAAACGTTCTTGCTAGAAACCCATAGCAGCCACGTAAAACATGCAAACAACAATTAGAGGACGTCTAACTTGTTTTTGCAGGGTATGCTATGTGATATGATATGGCCAAAAGGATGTGATGAATGATATATGTGATGTATGAGATTGATCATGTTCTTGTAATAGGAATCACGACTTGCATGTCGATGAGTATGACAACCGGCAGGAGCCATAGGAGTTGTCTTAATTTATTTATGACCTGCGTGTCAACATAAACGTCATGTAATTACTTTACTTTATTGCTAACTGTTAGCTATAGTAGTAGAAGTAATAGTTGACGAGACAACTTCATGAAGACACGATGATAGAGATCATGATGATGGAGATCATGGTGTCATGCCGGTGACAAGATGATCATGGAGCCCCAAGATGGAGATCAAAGGAGCTATATGATATTGGCCATATCATGTCACTATTATTTGATTGCATGTGATGTTTATCATGTTTTTACATCTTGTTTACTTAGAACGACGGTAGTAAATAAGATGATCCCTCATTAAAATTTCAAGAAAGTGTTCCCCCTAATTGTGCACCTTGAGACAGTTCGTTGTTTCGAAGCACCACGTGATGATCGGGTGTGATAGATTCTAACATTCACATACAACGGGTGTAAGATAGATTTACACACGCGAAACACTTAGGTTAACTTGAGAGCCTAGCATGTGTACAGACATGGCCTCGGAACACAGAAGACCGAAAGGTCGAGCATGAGTTGTATGGTAGATACGATCAGCATGAAGATGTTCACCGATGTTGACTAGTCCGTCTCACGTGATGATCGGACACGGCCTAGTTGACTTGGATCATGTAATCACTTAGATGACTAGAGGGATGTCTATCTGAGTGGGAGTTCATAAGATGAACTTAATTATCCTGAACATAGTCAAAAGGTCTTCGCAAAATATGTCGTAGCTCGCGCTTCAGTTCTACTGTTTAGATATGTTCCTAGAGAAAATTTAGTTGAAAGTTGATAGTAGCAATTATGCGGACCAGGTCCGTAAACTGAGGATTGTCCTCATTGCTTCATAGAAGGCTTATGTTCTTAATGCACCGCTCAGTGTGCTGAACCTCGAACGTTGTCTATGGATGTTGCGAACATCTGACATACACATTTTGATAACTACGTGATAGTTCAGTTAAACGGCTTAGAGTTGAGGCACCGAAGACGTTTTGAAACGTCGCGAAACATATGAAATGTTTCGAGGGCTGAAATTGGGATTTCAGGCTCGTGCCCACGTCAAGAGGTATAAGACCTCCGGCGATTTTCTTAGCCTGCAAACTAAGGGAGAAAAGCTCAATTGTTGAGCTTGTGCTCAGATTGTCTGAGTACAACAATCATTTGAATCGAGTGGGACTTGATCTTCCAGATGAAATAGTGATGGTTCTCCGAAGTCATTACCACCAAGCTGCTAGAGCTTCGTGATGAACTATGATATATCAGGGACATATATGATGATACTTGAGATATTCGCGATGTTTGACACCGCGAAAGTAGAAATCAAGAAGGAGCATCAATTGTTGATGGTTGGTGAAACCACTAGTTTCAAGAAGGGCAAGGGAACAAAGGGATACTTCATGAAACGGCAATTCAGCTGCTGCTCTAGTGAAGAAACCCAAGGTTGAACCCAAACCCGAGACTGAGTGCTTCTGTAATAAGGGGAACAGCCACTGGAGCAGAATTACCCTAGATACTTGGTAGATGAGAAGGCTGGCAAGGTCGATAGAAGTATATTGGATATACATTTTGTTGATGTGTACTTTACTAGTACTCCTAGTAGCACCAGGGTATTAGATACCGGTTCGGTTGCTAAGTGTTAGTAACTCGAAACAAAAGGCTACGGAATAAACAGAGACTAGCTAAAGGTGAGCTGACGATATGTGTTGGAAGTGTTTCCAGGATTGATATGATCAAGCATCGCACGCTCCCTCTACCATCGAGATTGGTATTAAAACCTAAATAATTGTTATTTGGTGTTTGCGTTGAGCATAGACATGATTGGATTATGTCTATCGCAATACAGTTATTCATTTAAAGAGAATAATGGTTACTCTGTTTATTTGAATAATACCTTCAAATGGTCTTACACCTGAAATGAGTGGTTTATTGAATCTCGATCGTAGTGATACACATGTTCATGCCAAAAGATAGTAATGATAGTACCACCTACTTGTGGCACTGCCACTTAAGTCATATCGGTATAAAACGCATGAAGAAGCTCCATGTTGATGGATCTTTGGGCTCACTCGTTTTTGAAAGGTTTGAGACATGCGAACCATGTCTATTGGTGTATATGCATGAAGAAACTCCATGCAAATGGACCGTTTGGACTCACTTGATTTTGAATCACTTCAGACATGCAAATCATACCACATGGGCAAGATGACTGAAAGCCTCGTTTTTCAGTAAAATGGAACTAGAAAGTAACTTGTTGGAAGTAATACATTTTGATGTGTGCAATCCAATGAGTGCTGAGGCATGTAGTGGATATCGTTATGTTCTTACTTCACAGATGATTTGAGTAGATGTTGAGTATATTTACTTGATGAATCACGAGTCTGAATTATTGAAAGGTTCAAGTAATTTCAGGGTGAAGTTGAAAGATCGTCGTGACAAGAGGATAAAAGATCTATGATATGATCATAGAGATGAATATCTGAATTACGAGTTTGCCACAGAATTAAGACATTGTGGAAATTGTTTCACAACTGATACAGCCTGGAACACCATAGTGTGATGGTGTGTCCGAACATCATAACTGCACCCTATTGGATATGATGCATACCATGATGTCTCTTATCGAATTACCATGATAGTTTATGGATTAGGCATTAGAGACAACCACATTCACTTTAAATAGGGTACCACGTAATTCCGATGAGATGATACCGTATGAACTATGGTTTAGAGAAACCTAAGCTGTCATTTCTTAAAAGTTTGGGGCTGCGATGCTTATGTGAAAAAGTTTCAGGCTGATAAGCTCGAACCCAAAGCGGATAAATGCATCTTCATAGGACACCCAAAACAGTTGGGTATACCTCCTGTCTCAAAACCGAAAGCAATAAGGGATTGTTTCTAGAATCGGGTCCTTTCTCGAGGAAAAGTTTCTCTCGAAAGAATTGAGTGGGAGGATGGTGGAGACTTGATGAGGTTATTGAACCGTCTCTTCAACTAGTGTGTGGCAGGGCACAGGAAGTTGTTCCTGTGGCACCTGCACCAATTGAAGTGGAAGCTTATGATAGTGATCATGAAACTTCAGATCAAGTCACTACCAAACCTCGTGGGATGACAAGGATGCGTACTACTTCAGAGTGGTACGTAATCCTGTCTTGGAAGTCATGTTGCTAGACAACAATGAACCTACGAGCTATGGAGAAGCGATGGTGGGCCCGGATTCCGATAAATGGCTCGAGGCCATAAAATCCGAGAGAGGATCCATGTATGGAAACAAAGTGTAGACTTTGACAGAACAGCTCGATGGTCGTGAGACTGTTGAGTACAGATGGATTTTAAAAGGAAGACAGACAATGATGGTAAATGTCACCATTAAGAAAGCTCGACTTGTCGTTAAGATGTTTTCCGATAAGTTCAAGGAGTTGACTATGATGAGACTTTCTCACTCGTAGCGATGCTAAGAGTCTGTTGGAATTATATTAGCGATTACTGCATTATTTATGAAATCTTGCAGATAGGATGTCAAAACATTGTTTCCTCGACGATTTTCTTGAGGAAAGGTTGTATGTGATACAACCGGAAGGTTTTGTCAATCCTGAAAGATGCTAATAAGTATGCAAAGCTCCAGCAATCCTTCTAGGGACTGGAGTAAGCATATCGGAGTTGGAATGTATGCTTTGATGATGATCAAAGATTTTGGGTTTATACAAAGTTTATGAGAAACTTGTATTTCCAAAGAAGTGAGTGGGAGCACTATAGAATTTCTGATAAATATATGTTGTTGACATATTGTTGATCAGAAATGACGTAGAATTTCTGGAAAGCGTATAGGGTTATTTGGAAAGTGTTTTTCAATGGAAAGCCTGGATCAAGCTACTTGAACATTGAGCATCAAGATCTATAAGGATAGATCAAAACGCTTAATGGTACTTTCAAATGAGCACATACCTTGACATGATCTTGAAGGTGTTCAAGATGGATCAGTCAAAGAAGGAGTTCTTGCCTGAGTTGTAAGGTATGAAGTTAAGACTTAAAGCTCGACCACGGCAGAATAGAGAGAAAGGACGAAGGTCGTCCCCTATGCTTTAGACATAGGCTCTACAGTATGCTATGCTGTGTACCGCACCTGAAGTGTGCCTTGCCATGAGTCAGTCAAGGGGTACAAGAGTAATCCAAGAATGGATCACAGGACAGCGGTCAAAGTTATCCTTAGTAACTAGTGGACTAAGGAATTTTCTCGATTATGGAGGTGGTAAAAGAGTTCGTCGTAAAGGGTTACGCCGATGCAAACTTTGACACTAATCCAGATTATTCTGAGTAGTAAACTGGATTCGTATAGTAGAACAGTTATTTGGAATAGCTCCAAATAGAACATGGTAGTTGCATCTACAAGATGACATAAGAAATTTGCGAAGTACATACGGATCTGAAAGATTCAGACCCGTTGACTATAACCTCTCTCACAAGCATAACATGATCAAACCCAGAACTCTCTGGGTGTTAGTCACATGGGGATGTGACCTTGAGTGTTGATCACATATCGATGTGAACTGGATTATTGACTCTAGTGCAAGTGGGAGACTGTTGGAAATATGCCCTAGAGGCAATAATAAATTAGTTATTATTATATTTCCTTGTTCATGATAATCTTTTATTATCCATGCTAGAATTGTATTGATAGGAAACTCAGATACATGTGTGGATACATAGACAACACCATGTCCCTAGTAAGCCTCTAGTTGACTAGCTCGTTGATCAATAGATGGTTACGGTTTCCTAACCATGGACATTGGATGTCGTTGATAACGGGATCACATCATTAGGAGAATGATGTGATGGACAAGACCCAATCCTAAGCATAGCATTAGATCGTGTAGTTCGTATGCTAAAGCTTTTCTAATGTCAAGTATCATTTCCTTAGACCATGAGATTGTGCAACTCCCGGATACCGTAGGAGTGCTTTGGGTGTGCCAAACGTCACAACGTAACTGGGTGGCTATAAAGGTACACTACGGGTATCTCCGAAAGTGTCTGTTGGGTTGGCACGAATCAAGACTGGGATTTGTCACTCCATGTGACGGAGAGGTATCTCTGGGCCCACTCGGTAGGACATCATCATAATGTGCACAATGTGATCAAGGATTTGATCACGGGATGATGTGTTACGGAACGAGTAAAGAGACTTGCCGGTAACGAGATTGAACAAGGTATCGGGATACCGACGATCGAATCTCGGGCAAGTGTCGTACCGATAGACAAAGGGAATTGTATACAGGATTGATTAAGTCCTTGACATTGTGGTTCATCCGATGAGATCATCGTGGAACATGTGGGAGCCAACATGGGTATCCAGATCCCGCTGTTGGTTATTGACCGGAGAGTCATCTCGGTCATGTCTGCATGTCTCCCGAACCCGTAGGGTCTACACACTTAAGGTTCGGTGACGCTAGGGTTATAGAGATATTAGTATGCGGTAACCCGAAAGTTGTTCGGAGTCCTGGATGAGATCCTGGACGTCATGAGGAGTTCTGGAATGGTCCGGAGGTAAAGAATTATATATAGGAAGTGCTATTTCGGCCATCGGGACAAGTTTCGGGGTCACCGGTATTGTACCGGGACCACCGGAAGGGTCCCGGGGGTCCACCGGGTGGGGCCACCTGACCCAAGGGGCCACATGGGCTGTAGGGGGGTGCGCCTTGGCCTATATGGGCCAAGGGCACCAGCCCCAAGAGGCCCATGCACCAAAGGGACAAGAGGAGGGGAGAGTCCTAAAGGGGGAAGGCACCTCCGAGGTGCCTTGGGGAGGATGGACTCCTCCCCCCTTGGCCGCACCCTTCCTTGGAGGAAGGGGCAAGGCTGCGCCCTCCCCCTCTCCCTTGGCCCTATATATAGTGGGGGGAAGGGAGGGCAACCATACCTAAGCCCTGGCGCCTCCCTCTCCCTCCCATGACACATCTCCCTCCTCCCACAGCGCTTGGCGAAGCCCTGTTGGAATCCCGCTACTTCCACCACCACGCCGTCGTGCTATTGGATCTCCATCAACCTCTCCTCCCCCCTTGCTGGATCAAGAAGGAGGAGACGTCGCTGCTCCGTACGTGTGTTGAACGCGGAGGTGCCGTCCGTTCGGCGCTCGGATCATCGGTGATTTGGATCACGACGAGTACGACTCCATCAACCCCGTTCTCTTGAACGCTTCCGCGCGCGATCTACAAGGGTATGTAGATCCACTCCTCCCTCGTTGCTAGATGACTCCATGGATTGATCTTGGTGATACGTAGGAAAATTTTGAATTATTGCTACGTTCCCCAACAACCACCTCCTTGATCTATTTTTTGATAAAGAGTGGCTTTTATTGATTCATAATGTTGCATCAAGATAATACAAATATCAAGAGCACATACTAACTTTTACACGATTAGAATGCACACAATCAGCACTAACACACAAAAAAACTTTGAATGTCCCATCAAAGCAAGCATACATAAACAACCATTAACATCAACCAACACTGATAACAGCACCCGAATAGTGGAAAACAAACCGACATGTGGTTGGATGGTTAGGAGGATAGTGGTATTCCCAGCCCACCAGAGTTCAAGTTCTAAGACTTGACATTGGTCCTCGCATTTTCCTGGATGTATTTCAGGTCTTCTGGCAATGTGCGTTTAGTGGGAGGAGACGATCTCATCGACTACGAAAGCGTTTGTGACGACTTCGTCAATCTTAAGATGATGTGCCGCCACAGTCTCTCGGAGGTGCTCGTAGGGGTAGGGTGTGCGTGCGTGCATTCATAGGGGTGAGTGTATGTGCATATGTATGAGCGTATGTGTCTGTACTATGTAAAAAGGAACAACAGTGAGAAAATTGCTTCAACAACAACGCCTCCAAGAATGGAAAATTGCGCAAGCGCCACCATCACCAGATCCTACACGATCTTAGGTTTTCACTCCGAAGAAGATGCCCTAGCAAACTCTAGGCACTACAAATCAACTTTTTTTATAAGCCACTTTTGTTACATAAAACCATTTTTTGTCAGCAAAAATGTGTTACTGGCGGTTTTCAACCTTCACGCGGTCCGCCACTGAAGCGATGTCACAAGAAATAAAATGCCGATGGTACCACTTTTTCTAAAGGAGTCTCCAACACTGACCCTCAAACCACTCGCATACACCCGCATCCCTAAAAGTTTAGTCTTTTCCACACCCCTTCTGGTCCTTCGAAGAACGAGAGCATGAACATAGGTAGCTTCGCGAGAGCCTAATTAACAAGAACCAATTGTCCACCATAAGACATCAGTTTACCTTTTGAGCAATTGAGATTCTTTTCAAACTTGTCCTCTATACAATTGAGCTTCTTTTGAAACTTGTCCTCTATACAATTGAGCTTCTTTTCAAACTTTTCGTCTATACACTTTCACTCGTTATTGGTAAGTTTAGATAGTGAATCGGTATCTCCAGATAAGTAAAAGGGAACTTAACAACCTGACAACCAAAGAGTTGTTTATAATGGCTTTCCTCTTCTTTGGTACGTTAAAAGGAAAATAATTCGCTTTTGTGGAAGTTTACTTTAAGTTTGGACAGTTTCTCAAAACGATAAAGGACAAGTTTCATATCAACTGCATTGCTCATATCATGCTCTATTAAACTGATAGTGTCGTTCGCATATTGTAGAATTGATACCCCCATCAACCTGACCATTCTCCTTTGCTCTTGTGATGATGAATGCTAACATATTGACAACAATGATAAAAAGGATTGGAGATAAAGGATACTCCTCCCACAATCCTTTCATGGTCTGGAAATAGTGCTCAATATCATTGTTGACTCTCACCCCCACACTGCTACCCTGAACAAAGCACTGGATGTTGGGGAATGTAGTAATTTCAAAAAAAATCCTACCCACACGCAAGATCATGGTGATGCATAGCAACGAGAGAGAAGAGTGTTGTCTACGTACCCTCGTAGACCGTAAGCGGAAGCGTTATGACAACGCGGTTGATTTAGTCGTACGTCTTCACGATCGACCGATCCCAGCACCAAAGGTTCGACACCTCCGTGATCTGCACACGTTCGGCTCGGTGACGTCCCGCGAACTCATGATCCAGTAGAGCTTCGAGGGAGAGCTTCATCAGCACGACGGCGTGATGACGGTGATGATGTTCTTATCGGAACAGGGCTTCGCCTAAGCACCGCTACGATATGGCCGAGGAGGATTATGGTGGAGGGGGCACCGCACACGGCTTGGAACAATCAACTTGTGTATTCTAGGGTGCCCCCTGCCCCCGTATATAAAGGAGCAAGGGGGGAGGCCGGCCGGCCCTAGTGGAGCCCAAGGAGAGGAGGAATCCTCCTCCTAGTAGGAGTAGGATTCATCCTTTCCTAGTCCTACTAGGAAGGAGGAAGGGGGAAGGAAAGAGAGGGAGAGGGAGAGGGAAAGAGGGGCCGTGCCCCCTCCCCTAATCCTATTTGGACTCCCCTTTAGGGGAGGGGCACCTCCTGGGCTGCTGCCCTCTCTGTCCCCTAAGGCCCACTAAGGCCCAATACTTCCACGGGGGGGTTCCGGTAACCCCTCCGGCACTCCAGTTTTCTCCGAAATCACCCAGAACACTTCCGATGTCCGAATATAGCCGTCCAATATATCAATCTTTATGTCTCGACCATTTTGAGACTCCTCGTCATGTCCGTGATCATATCCGGGACTCCGAACTACCTTCGGTACATCAAAACACATAAACTCATAATACCGATCGTCATCGAACATTAAGCGTGCGGACCCTACGGGTTCGAGAACTATGTAGACATGACCGAGACTCATCTCCGGTCAATAACCAATAGCGGAACCTGGATGCTCATATTGGTTCCTACATATTCTACAAAGATCTTTATCGGTCAAACCGCATAAGAACATACGTTGTTCCCTTTGTCATTGCTATGTTACTTGCCCGAGATTCGATCATCGGTATCTCAATACCTAGTTCAATATCGTTACCGGCAAGTCTCTTTACTCGTTCTGTAATGCTACATCCCATAACTAACTCATTAGCTACATTGCTTGCAAGGCTTATTGTGATGTACATTACCGAGAGGGCCCAGAGATACCTCTCCGACAATCGGAGTGACAAATCCTAATCTTGATCCATGCCAACTCAACAAACACCATCGGAGACACCTGTAGAGCACATTTATAATCACCCAGTAACGTTGTGACGTTTGGTAGCACACAAAGTGTTCCTCCGGCATTCGGGAGTTGCATGATCTCATAGTCATAGGAACATGTATAGTTATGGAGAAAGCAATAGCAACAAACTAAACAATCATCGTGCTAAGCTAATGGATGGGTCAAGTTAATCACATCATTCTCTAATGATGTGATCCCGTTAATCAAATGACAACTCATGTCTATGGTTAGCAAACATAACCATCATTGATTCAACGAGTTAGTCAAGTAGAGGCAAACTAGTGACACTCTGTTTGTCTATGTATTCACACATGTACTAAGTTTTCGGTTAATACAATTCTAGCATGAATAATAAACATTTATCATGATATAAGGAAATATAAATAACAACTTTATTATTGCCTATAGGGCATATTTCCTTCAGTCTCCCACTTGCACTAGAGTCAATAGTCTAGATTACACTGTAATGATTCTAACACCCATGGAGTCTTGGTGCTGATCATGTTTTGCTCACGAGAGAGGCTTAGTCAACGGGTATGCAACATTCAGATCCGTATGTATCTTGAAAATCTCTATGTCTCCCTCTTTAACTTGATCGCGGATGGAATTGAAGTGTCTCTTGATGTGCTTGGTTCTCTTGTGAAATATGGATTCTTTTGCCAAGGCAATTGCACCAGTATTGTCATAAAAGATTTTCATTGGAACGATGCACTAGGTATCACACCTAGATCGGATATGAACTCCTTTATCCAGACTCCTTCATTTGCTGCTTCCGAAGCAGCTATGTATTCCGCTTCACACGTAGATCCCGTCACGACGCTCTGCTTGGAACTGCACCAACTGACAACTCCACCATTTAATAAAAACACGTATCCGATTTGTGACTTAGAGTCATCCGGATCAGTGTCAAAGCTTGCATTGATGTAACCGTTTACGACGAGCTCTTTGTCACCTCCATATACGAGAAACATATCCTTAGTCCTTTTCAGGTATTTCAGGATGTTCTTGACCGCTGTCCAGTGATCCACTCCTGGATTACTTTGGTACCTCCCTGCTAAACTTATAGCAAGGCACACATCAGGTCTGGTACACAGCATTGCATACATGATAGAGCCTATGGCTGAAGCATAGGGAACACCTTTCATTTTCTTTCTATCTTCTGCAGTGGTCAGGCATTGAGTCCGACTCAACTTCACACCTTGTAATACAGGCAAGAACCCTTTCTTTGCCTGATCCATTTTGAACTTCTTCAAAACTTTATCAAGGTATGTGCTTTGTGAAAGTCCAATCAAGCGTCTTGATCTATCTAGATCTTGATGCCCAATATATAAGCAGCTGCACCGAGGTCTTTCATTGAAAAATTATTATTCAAGTATCCTTTTATGCTATATAGAAATTCAGTAACATTTCCGATCCATGAACTAGATTATTGACTCTAGTAAACTCTTCGGGTGTTAGTCACATAGGGATGTGACCTTGAGTGTTAATCACATATCAATGTGAACTAGATTATTGACTCTAGTGCAAGTGGGAGACTGTTGGAAATATGCCCTAGAGGCAATAATAAATTGATTATTATTATATTTCCTTGTTCGTGATAATCGTTTATTATCCATGCTAGAATTGTATTGATAGGAAACTCAGATACATGTGTGGATACATAGACAACACCATGTCCCTAATAAGCCTCTAGTTGACTAGCTCGTTGATCAATAGATGGTTACAGTTTCCTGACCATGGACATTGGATGTCGTTGATAACGGGATCACATCATTAGGAGAATGATGTGATGGACAAGACCCAATCCTAAGCATAGCACAAGATCGTGTAGTTCGTATGCTAAAGCTTTTCTAATGCCAAGTATCATTTCCTTAGACCATGAGACTGTGCAACTCCCGGATACCATAGGAATACTTTGGGTGTGCCAAACGTCACAACGTAACTGGGTGGCTATAAAGGTACACTACGGGTATCTCCGAAAGTGTCTATTGGGTTGGCACGAATCGAGACTGGGATTTGTCACTCCGTGTAAACGGAGAGGTATCTCTAGGCGCACTCGGTAGGACATCATCGTAATGTGCACAATGTGATCAAGGAGTTGATCACGGGATGATGTGTTACGGAACGAGTAAAAGAGACTTGCCGGTAATGAGATTGAACAAGGTATCGGGATACCGACGATCGAATCTCGGGCTAGTATCGTACCGCTAGACAAAGGGAATTGCATACGGGATTGATTAAGTCCTTGACATCGTGGTTCATCCGATGAGATCATCGTGGAACATGTGGGAGCCATCATGGGTATCCAGATCCCGCTGTTGGTTATTGACCGGAGAGTCATCTCGGTCATGTTTGCATGTCTCCCGAACCCGTAGGGTCTACACACTTAAGGTTCGGTGACGCTAGGGTTATAGACATATTAGTATGCGGTAACCCGAAAGTTGTTCGGAGTCCCGGATGAGATCCCGGACGTCACGAGGAGTTCCGGAATGGTCCGAAGGTAAAGAATTATATATAGGAAGTGCTATTTCGGCCATCGGTGACAAGTTTCGGGGTCACCGGTATTGTACCGGGACCACCGAAAGGGTCCCGGGGGTCCACCGGGTGGGGCCACCTGCCCCGGGAGGCCACATGGGCTGTAGGGGGTGCGCCTTGGCCTATATGGGCCAAGGGCACCAGCCCCAAGAGGCCCATGCGCCAAGAGTAGAGGAAAAAGGGAGAGTCCTAAAGGGGGAAGGCACCTCCGAGGTGCCTTGGGGAGGATGGACTCCTCCCCCCCCTTGGCCGCACCCTTCCTTGGAGGAAGGGGCAAGGCTGCGCCCTCCCCCTCTCCCTTGGCCCTATATATAGTGGGAGGAAGGGAGGGCAACCTAATCTAAGCCCTGGCGCCTCCCTCTCCCTCCCATGACACATCTCCCTCCTCCCGCAGCGCTTGGCGAAGCCCTGTTGGAATCCCGCTACTTCCACCACGCCGTCGTGCTGCTGGATCTCCATCAACCTCTCCTTCCCCCTTGCTGGATCAAGAAGGAGGAGATGTCGCTGCTCCGTTTGTGTGTTGAACGCGGAGGTGCCATCCGTTCGGCGCTAGGATCATCGGTGATTTGAATCACGACGAGTACGACTCCATCAACCCCGTTCTCTTGAACGCTTCCGCGCGCGATCTACAAGGGTATGTAGATCCACTCCTCCCTCGTTGCTAGATGACTCCATAGATAGATCTTGGTGACACGTAGGAAAATTTTGAATTTATGCTACGTTCCCCAACACAACTTGCCCGAGCACATCGCCGCACGCGCTCGTCGCCGGCAGCCGTCCGGTGACCATTTGGTCCCGGGCTCATGCCTATCGTGCTCAGCATCGCGGTAGGAACCCGGAGCGACCACCCGTTGGTCCTACCGTGGCCAGCATAGGTGTTCCCCACCGTGGCCGAACGCCGGCGTCCGCCCCGCTCGTCGCCGGTGACGCTGCGGCCCTCCTCCGGCCACGCCACCGGCATGGTTCGATGCAGCTCCTCGCTCTCGACCGAACGCCCCCTCCCACGCGGCCTACCTTGCTCCGTAGCGCCGTTTCCGTCGAGCACCCGTACGCGCCGCCGCCTCTGCTCGTCGCCGGTGCCGATTCCGGCCAAGTCCGGCCATACCACCACCCCCACTCGACGCGGCATCGAGTGGCCGTTCGGCTGGACCAAGCTGCGCGTCGAACGGCGCCGTGTAGCGAAATCCCGACGAGGCCCGGGAGCCCCCGCCGCGTTTTGACGTCGCCGGCGGCCAAACGCCGGCCGCCGCCTACGTGGTTGGCCTGGGGCCACCCCAAGGCCACTGCCAGCGGGCCCTGCGGGTCCTAGTTGACTGGGTTGACCCAGTCAACTGCTGACGTGGCAGCTACTGCCACTGACATGCGGGCCCCATGTCTAAAACGAATAAAATTAAATAGATAATTTGCTCATTAATTAAATTAGTTAATTAAACACTAATCTCTCACTGACTACCGGGCCCCACCCACTAATTAGCCTATTTAGTTAGTTTTAAAACTCTGTTAGTACCCTGTCAATGACATGTGGGTCCCACTGGACCCACCTGTCTGGTTTGACTGGTCAACCGACCAGTTGACCTGCTGACATCACTATGATGTCATGCCTGCGTCAACATTCACTGTTTTGGATAATGTTGGGTTTAAATAAATAATTAAAATCAGAAAATGATTTAAATTTTTAGAAAATCATATCTTTTAATCCGTAATTCGGATGAAAATACTTTATACATGAAAGTTGCTCAGAACGACGAGACGAATTCGAATACGCAGCCCGTTCGTCCGCCACGCATCCCTAGCATAGGGAACACGCAACTTTCCCCCTCCGGTTCATTTGTCCGAAAACGCGAAACACCGGGGATAATTTCCTGGATGTTTCCCCCCTTCACCGGTACCACCTCGTACCGCGTTAGGGCACACCTAGCATCACGCTTTGTCATGTCATGCATCGTCATGAAATTGTTTGCATTATATTTATTGTTTCTTCCCCCTCTTCTCTCGCTAGACACCGAGACCGACGCTGCTACTACCCAGTACGACTACGGTGTTGACGACCACTCTCTCTTGCCAGAGAAACCAGGCAAGCCCCCCCTTTTGATCACCAGATATCACCTACTCTTCTCTATACTGCTTGCATTAGAGTAGTGAAGCATGTTACTGCTTTTCGTTATTCCTATCCTGATGCATAGCCTGTCCTTGCTACTACTGTTGTTACCATTACCTGCTATCCTACTGCTTAGTATAGGATGCTAGTGTTCCATCTGTGGCCCTACACTCTTGTCCGTCTGCCATGCTATACTACTAGGCCGTGATCACTTCGGGAGGTGATCACGGGCATATACAATATACTTTACACAGTTACATTACCTGTGATACTGTTCGGAGATGGGGGCTGAAGGGGCAGGTGGCTCCATCCCGGTAGAGGTGGGCCTGGGTTCCCGATGGCCCCCGACTGTTACTTTGAGGCGGGGCGACAGGGCAGGTTGAGACCACCTAGGAGAGAGGTGGGCCTAGCCCTGGTCGGCGTTCGCAGATACTTAACACGTTTAACGACATCTTGGTATTTAATCTGAGTCTGGCTACTGGCCTATACGCACTAACCATCTACGCGGGGAAGTTATGTGCACTCGACGTCGTGGTATCAGCCGAAGCACTTCGTGACGCCAGCGACTGAGCGGCGCGTGCCGGGTTGGACCGCGTAACGTGACTTCCTTTGAAATGGAGGTTGCTAGGTCTGCTCTCCGGCCGCGTATGCAACGTGCAGGTGTGCCATGGGCGATGGGCCCAGACCCCTGTGCGCTTAGGTTTAGACCGACGTGCTGGCCTCTCTGTTGTGCCTAGGTGGGGCTGCGACGTGTTGATCTTCCACGGCCGGGTATGACCCAGAAAAGTGTGTCCGGCCAAATGGGATCAAGCATATTGGGTTATGTGGTGCACCCCTGCAGGGAAGTTAATCTATTCGAATAGCCGTGATCTTTGGTAACAGGGCGACTTGGAGTTGTACCTTGACCTTATGACAACTAGAACCGGATACTTAATAATACACACCCTTCCAAGTGCCAGATACAACCGGTGATCGCTCTTTCACAGGGCGACGAGGGGAGGATCATCGGTTAGGATTATGCTACATGATGATACTTGGAGGACTTCAGTCTACTCTCTTCTACATTGCTGCAAGACGGAGGCTGCCAGAAGCGTAGTCTTCGAAAGGACTAGCTATCCCCCTCTTATTCCGGCATTCTGCAGTTCAGTCCACATATGATAGCCTTATTCCAGTTGATACCAATGCATACATATGTAGTGTAGCTCCTTGCTTGCAAGTACTTTGGATGAGTACTCACGGTTGCTTTCTCCCTCTTTTCCCCCTATCCCTTCTACCTGGTTGTCGCAACCAGATGTTGGAGCCCAGGAGCCAGACGCCACCTTCGACGACAACTCCTACTACACCGGAGGTGCCTACTACTACGTGCTGCCCACTGACGACGACCAGGAATAGTTTAGGAGGATCCCAGGCAGGAGGCCTGCGCCTCTTTCGATCTGTACCCCAGTTTGTGCTAGCCTTCTTAAGGCAAACTTGTTTAAGTTATGTCTGTACTCAGATATTGTTGCTTCCGCTGACTCGTCTATGATCGAGCTCTTGTATTCGAGCCTTCGAGGCCCCTGGCTTGTAATATGATGCTTGTATGACTTATTTTATTTGTAGAGTTGTGTTGTGGTATCTTCCTGTGAGTCCCTGATCTTGATCGTACACGTTTGCGTGTATGATTAGTGTAAGGTTGAATCGGGGGCGTCACAAGTTGGTATCAGAGCCGATTGCCTGTAGGAATCCCCCTTCCACACTTCTTGGCCGAAGTTGAGTCTAGACATTACAAAACTTTTACTAACATGGTTGTGTGCCTTACGGGCCCACATCGCCATCTGGGTGGTATTAGGCTCTTTTACTCCTCGATCCTTACTCTGGGACACTGAACTCTCTCCTACTCGGGTTAAATGATTTTACTAACTCTAACACTAGGATCCCGTGACCACGTTCACCCCAAAGTTGGATAAGCCCTAGTTATTCTTTAGAATGGTATTTGAACATTATCCACATTGTCATTTGACTCCTGTGAAAACATCCTTGTTTTCAGATGGAACCCACGAGGCAGGTCGTGCGCCACACGACGGCCATTGGTGCCTCAGGATCACCTGCTGTGTTGGTTGAGATGATGACCTATCTGGGTTATCGCTGGCACCCTGAGTACACCGTCTATGAGGAGTATCAGGACTTCAACCAGGAGCAGTACAGTGCCATCGTCCACCTCTACTCTCGGGAGTATGACTCCACTACCGTGCTACACACTGCTCATGGAGTTGGAGTGACTATCGATATGGCGGTCCATGATGCTGCTTATGCTGCTCTGACACGTCTTCGTGGAGAGTATCAGGAGTTGGATACCTCCCCCTTCAGGCACATTGCTATCGCATCCGATGTTGGTACGGAGGGATACTACACTGCTACCTACTCCATTGTCACCCGAGAGCCCTTCTACCATCAGAACCTGGTTCTGCATGCTGATGGGCTGGATAGAGCTAACCGAGCTCTTCGCCACGAGCTGTACACCACCCGTCAGCACTTGTATCGTGCTCTGACGCTGTTGCACCCCTCTGTTCGCTCTGGTGATCTGTCGCGTTCTGCGATCTACCCTGCCCGGACCGTGATGCCCCAGGGCGTCGGCTGGCCAGATGTGGGAGGCTACTCTCCTGCATTGGGTCCTCTCCTGCCACCTGCGCATCGGGTTCCGCGCCAGAGTATCAGCGGACCCCAGGCTACTCGCGTGGAGGTCTTCCCTTCGCGTCACTACCAGCTGTCGGGCTACACCTACCTCCACAGCACCGCATGGGACTGATGTAGACTTGCTTGTTAGTGTTAGATGCATTCGCCGCGAGCCTGTGTGCCGCCTATGATGTCTTAGCCTGTGTACCGAACTCTGTGTAACGAACTCTATGCATGATCTCTTTTGTAAGATATGCCGACTACTATGTAGTATCTATCGTGCTGCTTTCGTTGTGCATGTTTCATCATGAATGATTCTTGTCTTTGCAAATTTCTCAATGCTGAACTACCACTGTTATATATTAGCAGGATGGTTAGACTAGGTGGTCGTGGTCATGGTGGCAACGCCCCACCACCGCCTGAGTACATGGCTGGGATGATGCAACAGTTTGAGCTGAATCGTTAGTTCATGGAGAATATTATGGCTCAGTTTCCTCGCCCCAATATGAACCAGCAGCCAACCCAAGTGACTCTGCAGGATTTCATGCACCTGAACCCAACCGTGTACCGCAGCTCAACTCAGCCTCTGGATGCTGACGACTGGCTCCGTGACATCACCTATGAGATGGAGCCTGCTGATGTAGCCCCTGCCAGCTATGTCACCTTTGCTTCCTTCTTCCTGAAAGGACCCGCGGCTCAATGGTGGGACAGCCACAGGCGTACTCTGCCAGCTGGAACAATCATCACCTGGCCAGACTTCCAAGCTGCCTTCCGTGCTCGCTTCATTCCTCAGGGAGTTATGGACCGGAAGAAGCGTGAGTTCCGCAACCTCACCCAAGGCAACAAAACTGTGGAAGCTTACCAGCGGGAGTTTCTGGACTTGTCCCGCTATGCTGAAGAGGACATTGCAACTGATGCATGCAGACAGGAGAAGTTCCGCGATGGCCTTCAAGATGGCATCAAGCTCGCACTTCTAGTGCATGACTTTGCTGATTTCGCCACTCTGGTGAACAAAGCCATCAATGTCGAAACTGGTCTGCAGGAATACCAGAGCTCTCACAGGCGCAACCGTGACACGGGCTCATCTTCGGGCCCGTCTTCGTAGAAGCACAAGATATGGATTCCCAACAGCATGTACCAGCCGAATGCGCCTGCCCCAAGGCAGACCTATGCTGCACCTCGTCTGCCTGCTCCTCCAACTAGGCAGCCAAGACTTCCAGCTCCACCACTACAAGCTCCTGTTCCCACTCCTAATAATGGTCTGTGCTACAAGTGTGGTCAACCAGGTCACCTTGCCAGGAACTGCTATCAGAATCAGAATCAAAATCAACTGGCCCTTCCCGCAACTGGCCGTGGAAGCAACCATCCCCGCAACAATAGTGCCAAGTCTTATGGTCGTGTTCATGCCAACCACGTTGATCTCGACGAAGCTCAAGACCAGCCTGCTACTGTGATGGGTACACTCCTCGTAAATTCAGTACCAGCATCCGTTTTATTTGATACGGGTGCATCGCATTCATTCATGTTAGAAGATTTTGCATACAAGCACGACGTTAAATGTGAGCAGATGAACACTTTGGTAGTGGTAAAAAACCCCGCGGGACAATGTCAAACCTCCATGGTTGGCATCGACGTCCCTGTGGAAATCGAAGGGTTGGAATTTCGCGCCTCACCCATTATCCTGAAGTCGTCTAACATTGACCTCATTCTGGGAATGGATTGGTTAAAGGCGCATACTGCTTCTATCGTTTGCGCCACCAAGACCGTCCATCTGCTACACCCTTCTGATGAAATAATAAGCTACAATGCTCGTCTGGTTCAGAATGCCGAGGCAAGGCTCTATGCACTGAATACATTGAACGCCGCACCACTCGAGGGCATTGAAAACATTCCCGTCGTGCGTGACTTCCTCGACGTCTTTCCTGAAGAACTCCTAGGGATTCCCCCTGCTAGAGCTGTCGAATTCGTCATCGACTTGAAACCAGGCACCACTCCTATAGCCAAGCGTCCCTACAAGATGCCGCCGCATGAACTCCTTGAGCTTAAGGAGGAAATCGATAAATCTCTTCGAAGTGGTTTCATTCGCCCAAGTTGCTCTCCTTGGGGAGCACCTTCTCTCTTTGTCAAGAAGAAGGATGGGACAAACCGATTGGTCCAAGACTACCGTCCTATAAACCAAGCTACCATTCAGAATAAGTATCCTCTTCCTCGGATCAATGATCTGTATGATCAACTGGCTGGTTCATCAGTGTTCTCTAAACTCGACTTGAGGTTGGGTTACCACCAGATCCGTGTTCGTGAAGAGGATATCCCAAAGACCGCCTTTGTGACTCGTTATGGTTCATATGAGTACACCGTCATGTCTTTCGGCTTAACCAATGCTCCAGCCACCTTCTCTCGTCTGATGAACTATATATTCATGGATTACCTCGACAAGTTCGTCGTGGTTTATTTGGACGATATCCTTGTATTTTCCAAGAACAAGGAAGAACATGCTGAACATCTTCGTCTTGTGTTGGAAAAGCTTCGGGAGCATCAACTGTATGCTAAGTATTCCAAGTGTGAATTTTGGCTCCCCGAAGTAACCTATCTTGGGCATGTCATCTCCAAGGATGGTATTGCCGTCAACCCTGAACAAGTTCAGGCTATTCTTGATTGGACTCCTCCGAAGAATGTCAAGCAAGTCAGAAGTTTTCTCGGTCTCGCCAGCTATTGCCGTCGATTCATCGAGAACTTCTCCAAGATTGCCAGGCCTCTGACTAACCTGTTGCATAAGGGCGTCAAGTTCCAGTGGACAGACAAATGTCAGGAAAGCTTCCAGGCACTCAAAGACAAGTTGACTTCTGCCCAGTACTAGCTCCTCCTGATACTAAGAAGGACTTCGTCATTTACTGCGACGCTTCCCGTCAAGGATTAGGCTGTGTCCTAATGCAGGAGCGCAAAGTGATTGCCTATGCCTCTCGACAATTGTGCCCTCACGAAGAGAACTACCCAGTTCACGACCTCGAGCTTGCTGCTGTCATTCATGCACTAAAGCAGTGGCGACATTACCTTCTCGGTAATCGTTGCGAGATCTTCACCGACCACCAAATTCTGAAGTATCTGTTTACTCAGCCAGATCTAAACCTTCGCCAGCAGAGATGGATGGAGACTATTGCAGACTTTGACGTAGGTATATCTTATACCCCCGGCAAGGCTAATGTAATGGCTGATGCCTTGAGCCGCAAGTCTTACTGCAACCACCTCCAGGTTCACCAAGTTCAGCCCTCGCTTGTCAAAGAATTTAGAAAGCTGAACCTCCATATTGTTCCTCCTGGAGCACTCGCTCCCCCTTCCCCGGAGTTCCGCAAGATGAATCTTCTTGTTGTTACTAAGGGTTCTCTAAATACCCTGGCTGTCGTACCAGATCTCGTAGCTGGTATAAAGACTATTCAAGGTTATGACTCTGAAGTCCATAAGATTAAACGCCATCTAGCAGAAGGAAAGCCCTCATTCTTCACTATCGCCGACGATGGCGCCTTGTATTTCAAAGGCCGCCTAGTGGTACCATGTTCGAAGAAAAACCTGGATAAGACTAAAAGGGTTATGCAAGAAGCCCATGATACGCCTCTGTCCATCCATCCTGGTAGTACAAAGATGTACCAGGATATTCGTCAAAGATTCTGGTGGTCTAATATGAAGCAGGACATTGCTCGTTATGTTGCCGAGTGTGACCTTTGTCACCGAATCAAAGCAGAGCATCAAAGGCCTGCTGGAACTCTGTAACCTATCTCTATTCCTGAATGGAAATGGGACCATGTTGAAATGGACTTCGTCACTGGATTTCCCAAATCACAGAAAGGTAATGATGCTATTCTTGTCGTCATTGACCGGCTTTCCAAAGTTGCCCATTTTCTGGCGGTCAAAGAGACAATCACTACTAGTCAACTTGCTACTCTCTACATGGCCAGAATTGTTTCACTTCACGGTATTCCACTAGTTATCAGTTCAGACCGTGGTAGCTTATTCACTTCAAGGTTTTGGGTGAGTTTCCAAGAAGCTATGGGAACTCATCTGTCGTTCAGTACTGCGTTTCATCCTCAGTCGCAAGGACAGGTTGAACGTGTCAACCAAGTTCTCGAAGGCATGCTTCGAGCTTGTGTAATATCATTCGACAAGAAATGGGAGGAATCTCTTCCATATGCCGAGTTCTCTTATAATAATAGCTATCAAGCTAGTCTGAAGATGTCCCCCTTCGAAGTGCTATATGGACGAAAGTGTCGAACCCCTCTGAACTGGTCAAAAATGGGGGAACGTCCACTCTTTGGTCCGGATATTATCCAACAGGCCGAAGAACAAGTTCGCATTATTCGCGAGAATCTCAAGACTGCTCAGTCACGTCACAAAAGTCAGTATGACCGTCATCACCAAGACATGGTCTATCAACCTGGCGAAAAGGCTTATCTTCGAGTTACACCAATGAAGGGTGCACACCGCTTCGGGATCAAAGGAAAGCTAGCTCCCCGCTATATTGGTCCTTTCACTATTCTCAAAAGGCGTGGAAAGGTGGCATATCAACTGGAGCTTCCGCCGAACCTTTCTCAGGTCCACGATGTGTTCCACGTGTCACAACTCCGACGCTGCTTCAAGGACCCAATCCGAGCAGTGGATCATGAAGTGCTCGAATTGCAACAGGACCTCTCATATAAAGAGCATTCGGTCCGCATTCTCGACCAAGCTGAACGCCGCACACGTCAGAAGGCGATCAAGTTCCTCAAGGTCCAGTGGTCGAATCACTCTGAAGACGAAGCCACCTGGGAATGCGAGGATCGTCTTCGTGATGAATACCCCGCACTGTTTCCTTCTACCTCCTAAATCTCGGGACGAGATTTCTTGTAGTGGAGGAGATTTGTAACGCCCGGATAATCATGCTATAGAAATCCCACGCTAATCGTGCCATGACACCTCGGTTACTGTTGCTACCCTCGCAATAATTCGAAACCGTTCGAAATTCAAATTCAAATTAATGATAACAATAAAAGTTTTCAAAAATTAAAACAAAATTGTTCGGTGGTTGCCGAATATTACAAAGGTAATTATGGTGCAACAAACACATTTTTATAAAATACCTAATGTCCTAAATTAAATAAAACAGAAAAGGAAAAGGGAATAAATATAAGAAAATACAAAACAGAAACAAAAAAAGAAAAGAAAAGGAACCAAAGGAAAGGAGAAAGACCCCACTAGCTCCCCCCTGGGCTTCAGCCCATTCCCTCGCACCCGGCCGGCCCAGGTGGCCCAGCTGCCACCTCCCCACCTCTGTCACCTCCTCCCCACGCCCCCCACTGTTCGTCCGACCGTGCCCGCGTCGCCGACGGACCAGCTCGCTGCCCCGCGCCGCTACAGGCCCCTGGAGAGGATAAGGGCGCCGACGCCGCGCCCCCTCGAGCTCCCCTCCCCACTTGCCCCCTGCTCTCCTCCTCGATCTCCGCCTCCGTCTCGCTCCTCAGATCCGCCCCCGTCCGAGCGCTTCCATGGCCGTGGCCGTCACGTAGCCGTGGCCACCGTCCTCCCCGCACCGCGCCAACGTGTCGCCGGTCTCTCTTGTCGCCCTCCTCGTCGTCCTCGACCGTTGGTTCGAGCTCCGTAACGTCGCAGCGTCGTGGGCGAGGTCGTCTTCTTCCTCCGCCTCGCCGCCGCTCATCCCCAACTCCGGCGACGCCCTCTTCAGCTACTAAGCCGCCAAGGGACACCGTGTGTGCCTCTCGGTGAGCCCCCGCTCCCTACCCTCTCTCTCTCGACGTCGTTCGCTAGTTGGACGTGCCCCCCCCCCCAACTTGCCCGAGCGCATCGCCGCACGCGCTCGTCGCCGGCAGCCGTCCGGTGACCATTTGGTCCCGGGCTCATGCCTATCGTGCTCAGCATCGCAGTAGGAACCCGGAGCGACCACCCGTTGGTCCTACCGTGGCCAGCATAGGCGTTCCCCACCGCGGCCGAACGCCGGCGTCCGCCCCGCTCGTCGCCGGTGACGCTGCGGCCCTCCTCCGGCCACGCCACCGCCACGGTTCGATGCAGCTCCTCGCTCTCGACCGAACGCCCCTCCCACGCGGCCTACCTTGCTCCGTAGCGCCATTTCCGTCGAGCACCCATACGCGCCGCCGCCTCTGCTCGTCGCCGGTGCCGATTCCGGCCAAGTCCGGCCATACCACCACCCCCACTCGACGCGACATCGAGTGGCCGTTCGGCTGGACCAAGCTGCGCGCCGAACGGCGCTGTGTAGCGAAATCCCGACGAGGCCCGGGAGCCCCCGCCGCGTTTTGACGTCGCCGGCGGCCAAACGCCGGCCGCCGCCTACGTGGTTGGCCTGGGGCCACCCCAAGGCCACTGCCAGCGGGCCCTGCGGGTCCTAGTTGACTGGGTTGACCCAGTCAACTGCTGACGTGGCAGCTACTGCCACTGACATGCGGGCCCCATGTCTAAAACGAATAAAATTAAATAGATAATTTGCTAATTAATTAAATTAGTTAATTAAACACTAATCTCTCACTGACTACCGGGCCCCACCCACTAATTAGCCTATTTAGTTAGTTTTAAAACTCTGTTAGTACCCTGTCAATGACATGTGGGTCCCACTGGACCCACCTGTCTGGTTTGACTGGTCAACCGACCAGTTGACCTGCTGACATCACTATGATGTCATGCCTACGTCAACATTCACTGTTTTGGATAATGTTGGGTTTAAATAAATAATTAAAATCAGAAAATGATTTAAATTTTTAGAAAATCATATCTTTTAATCCGTAATTCGGATGAAAATACTTTATACATGAAAGTTGCTCAGAACGACGAGACGAATTCGAATACGCAGCCCGTTTGTCCGCCACGCATCCCTAGCATAGCGAACATGCAACTTTCCCCCTCCGGTTCGTTTGTCCGAAAACGCGAAACACCGGGGATAATTTCCCGGATGTTTCCCCCCTTCACCGGTACCACCTCGTACCGCGTTAGGGCACACCTAGCATCACGCTTTGTCATGTCATGCATCGTCATGAAATTGTTTGCATTATATTTATTGTTTCTTCCCCCTCTTCTCTCGCTAGACACCGAGACCGACGCTGCTACTACCCAGTACGACTACGGTGTTGACGACCACTCTCTCTTGCCAGAGCAACCAGGCAAGCCCCCCCTTTTGATCACCAGATATCGCCTACTCTTCTCTATACTGCTTGCATTAGAGTAGTGAAGCATGTTACTGCTTTTCGTTATTCCTATCCTGATGCATAGCCTGTCCTTGCTACTACTGTTGTTACCATTACCTGCTATCCTACTGCTTAGTATAGGATGCTAGTGTTCCATCTGTGGCCCTACACTCTTGTCCGTCTGCCATGCTATACTACTGGGCCGTGATCACTTCGGGAGGTGATCACGGGCATATACAATATACTTTACACAGTTACATTACCTGTGATACTGTTCGGAGATGGGGGCTGAAGGGGCAGGTGGCTCCATCCCGGTAGAGGTGGGCCTGGGTTCCCGACGGCCCCCGACTGTTACTTTGAGGCGGGGCGACAGGGCAGGTTGAGACCACCTAGGAGAGAGGTGGGCCTAGCCCTGGTCGGCGTTCGCAGATACTTAACACGTTTAACGAGATCTTGGTATTTGATCTGAGTCTGGCTACTGGCCTATATGCACTAACCATCTACGCGGGGAAGTTATGTGCACTCGACGTCGTGGTATCAGCCGAAGCACTTCGTGACGCCAGCGACTGAGCGGCGCACGCCGGGTTGGACCGCGTAACGTGACTTCCTTTGAAATGGAGGTTGCTAGGTCTGCTCTCCGGCCGCGTACGCAACGTGCAGGTGTGCTATGGGCGATGGGCCCAGACCCCTGTGTGTTAGGTTTAGACCGGCATGCTGGCCTCTCTGTTGTGCCTAGGTGGGGCTGCGACATGTTGATCTTCCGCGGCCGGGCATGACCCAGAAAAGTGTGTCTGGCCAAATGGGATCAAGCGTGTTGGGTTATGTGGTGCACCCCTGCAGGGAAGTTAATCTATTCGAATAGCCTGATCTTCGGTAACAGGACGACTTGGAGTAATACCTTGACCTTATGACCACTAGAACCGGATACTTAATAAAATACACCCTTCCAAGTGCCAGATACAACCGGTGATCGCTCTCTCACAGGGCGACGAGGGGAGGATCATCGGTTAGGATTATGCTACGTGATGATACTTGGAGGACTTCAGTCTACTCTCTTCTACATGCTGCAAGACGGAGGCTGCCAGAAGCGTAGTCTTCGAAAGGACTAGCTATCCCCCTCTTATTCCGGCATTCTGCAGTTCAGTCCACATATGATAGCCTTATTCCAGTTGATACCAATGCATACATATGTAGTGTAGCTCCTTGCTTGCGAGTACTTTGGATGAGTACTCACGGTTGCTTTCTCCCTCTTTTCCCCTATCCCTTCTACCTGGTTGTCGCAACCAGATGTTGGAGCCCAGGAGCCAGACGCCACCTTCGACGACGACACCTACTACACCGGAGGTGCCTACTACTACGTGCTGCCCGCTGACGACGACCAGGAATAGTTTAGGAGGATCCCAGGCAGGAGGCCTGCGCCTCTTTCAATCTGTACCCCAGTTTGTGCTAGCCTTCTTAAGGCAAACTTGTTTAACTTATGTCTGTACTCAGATATTTGTTGCTTCCGCTGACTCGTCTATGATCGAGCTCTTGTATTCGAGCCTTCGAGGCCCCTGGCTTGTAATATGATGCTTGTATGACTTATTTTATTTGTAGAGTTGTGTTGTGATATCTTCCCGTGAGTCCCTGATCTTGATCGTACACGTTTGCGTGTATGATTAGTGTACAGTTGAATCGGGGGCGTCATAGGCTTCAATACTATGAACATGTGTATCACTACTATCAAGATTTAGTAAAAATAGACCACTCATAAAGGGTGCATGACCATAAAAGATATTACTCATATAAATAGAACAACCATTATTCTCTGATTTAAATGAATAATCGTCTCGCATCAAACAAGATCCAGATATAATGTTCATGCTCAACGCTGCCACCAAATAACAATTATTTAGGTCTAAAGCTAATTCCGAAGGTAGATGTAGAGGTAGCATGCCGACGGCGATCACATCGACTTTGGAACCATTTCCCACGCGCATCGTCACCTCATCCTTAGCCAATCTTCGCTTAATCCGTAACCTTTGTTTCGAGTTGCAAATGTTAGCAACTGAACCAGTATCATATACCCAGGCACCACTGCGAGTATTAGTAAGGTACACATCAATAACATGTATATCAAATATACCTTTCACTTTGCCGTCTTTCTTCTCCGCCAAATACTTGGGGCAGTTCCACTTCCAGTGACCAGTTTCTTTGCAGTAGAAGCACTCAGTCTCAGGCTTAGGTCCAGACTTGGGTTTCTTCACTTGAGCAATAACTGGCTTGCTATTCTTCTTGAAGTTCCCCTTCTTCCCTTTACCATTTTTTCTTGAAACTGGTGGTCTTGTTGACCATCAACACTTGATGCTCTTTTTTGACTTCTACCTCCGCAGCCTTTAGCATTGGAGCTCAGGAATCATCTTATCCATCCCTTGCATATTATAGTTCATCACGAAGCTCTTGTAGCTTGGTGGCAGTGATTGAAGAACTCTGTCAATGACACTATCATCAGGAAGATTAACTCCTAGTTGAGTCAAGTGGTTGTGGTACCCAGACATTCTGAGTATATGTTCACTGACAGAACTATTCTCCTCCATCTTGCAGCTGTAGAACTTATTGGAGACTTCATATCTCTCAATCTGGGCATTTGCTTGAAATATTAACTTCAACTCCTAGAACATCTCATATGCTCCATGAAGTTCAAAACGTCGTTGAAGTCCCGGTTCTAAGCCATAAAGCATGGCACACTGAACTATCGAGTAGTCATCAGCTTTGCTCTGCCAGGTGTTCACAACATCTGGCGTTGCTCCTGCATCGGGTTTGTCACCTAGTAGTGCTTCTAGAATGCAATTCTTCTGTGCAGCAATGAGGATAATCCTCAAGTTACGGACCCATTCCGTGTAGTTCCTACCATCATCTTTCAACTTAGCTTTCTCTAGAAACGCATTAAAATTCAACGGAACAACATGACGGGCCATCTATTTACAACAACATAGACATGCAAAATACTATCAGGTACTAAGTTCATGATAAATTAAAGTTCAATTAATCAAATTACTTAAGAACTCCCACTTAGATAAACATCTCTCTAATCATCTAAGTGATCACGTGATCCATATCAACTAAACCATGTCCGATCATCACGTGAGATGGAGTAGTTTTCAATGGTGAACATCACTATGTTGATCATATCTACTATATGATTCACGCTCGACCTTTTGGTCTCAGTTTTCCGAGGCCATATCTGCATATGCTAGGCTCGTCAAGTTTAACCCGAGTATTTCGCGTTTGCAAAACTGGCTTGCACCCGTTGTATGTGAACGTAGAGCTTATCACACCCGATCATCACGTGGTGTCTCGACATGACGAACTGTAGCAATGATGCATACTCCGGGAGAACACTTATACCTTGAAATTTAGTGAGAGATTATCTTATAATTCTACCGCCGAACTAAGCAAAATAAGATGCATAAAGGATAAACATCACATGCAATCAATATAAGTGATATGATATGGCCATCATCATCTTGTGCCTTAATTTGATATCGTCTCCAAAGCACCGTCATGATCACCATCGTCACCGGCTTGGCACCTTGATCTCCATCGAAGCATCATTGTCGTCTCGCCATCTATTGCTTCTACGACTAGCGCTACCACTTAGTGATAAAGTAAAGCAATTACATGGCGATTGCATTTCATACAATAAAGCGACAACCATATGGCTCCTGCCAGTTGCCGATAACTGTGTTACAAAACATGACCATCTCACACAATAAAATTTAGCATCATGTCTTGACCATATCACATCACAACATGCCCTGCAAAAACAAGTTAGACGTCCTCTACTTTGTTGTTGCAAGTTTTACGTGGCTGCTACGGGCTGAGCAAGAACCGTTCTTACCTACGTATCAAAAACCACAACGCGGTATAGTGATTGCTTTTTGATCTTCAGAAAGAACCATGTTCATTGAATCTGATTCAACTAAAGTTGGAGAAACTGACAGCCACCAGCCACCTGTGTGCGAAGCACGTCGGTAGAACCAGCCTCGCGTAAGCGTACGCGTAATGTCGGCCTGGGCCGCTTCATCCAACAATACCGCCGAATTAAGAATCAACTAGTGACAGCAAGCAATATGTATATACCCACGCCCACAACTCCTTTGTGTTCTACTCGTGCATATAACATCTACGCATAAACCTGGCTCGGATGCCACTGTTGGGGAACGTAGTAATTTTATAAAAATTCCTACGCACACGCAAGATCATGGTGATGCATAGCAACGAGAGAGAAGAGTGTTGTCTATGTGCCCTCGTAGACCGTAAGCGGAAGCATTATGACAAAGCGGTTGATGTAGTCGTACGTCTTCATGATCGACCGATCCCAGCATCGAAGGTACGACACCTCCGTGATCTGCATACGTTCGGCTCGGTGACGTCCCGCGAACTCATGATCCAGTAGAGCTTCGAGGGAGAGCTTCGTCAGCACGACGGCGTGATGACGGTGATGATGTTGTTATCGGAATAGGGCTTCGCCTAAGCACCTCTACAATATGACCGAGGTGGATTATGATGGAGGGGGGCACCGCACATGGCTTGGAATAATCAACTTGTGTGTTCTAGGGTGCCCCTCTGCCCCCGTATATAAAGGAGCAAGGGGGAGGCCGGCCGGCCCTAGTGGAGCCCAAGGAGAGGAGGAATCCTCCTCCTAGTAGGAGTAGGATTCATCCTTTCCTAGTCCTACTAGGAAGGAGGAAGGGGGAGGAAAGAGAGGGGGAGGGAGAGGGAAAGAGGGGCCGCGCCCCCTCCACTAGTCCTATTCGGACTCCCCTTGGGGGGAGCGCCACCTCCTGGGTTGCTTCCCTCTCTCTCCCCTAAGGCCCACTAAGGCCCAATACTTCCACGGGGGGTGGGGGGGTGTTCCAGTTACCCCTCCGGCAGTCCGGTTTTCTCAGAAATCACCCGGAACACTTCCGGTGTCCGAATATAGCCGTCCAATATACCGATCTTTATGTCTCGACCATTTCGAGACTCCTCGTCATGTCTGTGATCATATCCGAGACTCCGAACTACCTTCGGTACATCAAAACACATAAACTCATAATACCGATCGTCACTGAACGTTAAGCGTGCGGACCCTATGGGTTCGAGAACTATGTAGACATGACCGAGACTCATCTCCGGTTAATAACCAATAGCGGAACCTGGATGCTCATATTGGTTCCTACAAATTCTACGAAGATCTTTATCAGTCAAACCGCATAACAACATACATTGTTCCCTTTGTCATCGGTATGTTACTTGCCCGAGATTCGATCGTCGGTATCTCAATACCTAGTTCAATCTCATTACCGACAAGTCTCTTTACTCGTTCCGTAATGCTACATCCTATAACTAACTCATTAGCTGCATTGCTTGCAAGGCTTATTGTGATGTACATTACTGAGAGGGCCCAGAGATACCTCTCTGACAATCGGAGTGGCAAATCCTAATCTTGATCCATGCCAACTCAACAAACACCATCGGAGACACCTGTAGAGCACCTTTATAATCACCCAGTTACATTGTGACGTTTGGTAGCACACAAAGTGTTCCTCCAACATTCGGGAGTTGCATGATCTCATAGTCACAGGAACATGTAGAGTTATGGAGAAAGCAATAGCAACAAACTAAACGATCATCGTGCTAAGCTAACGGATGGGTCAAGTCAATCCCATCATTCTCTAATGATGTGATCCCGTTAATCAAATGACAACTCATGTCTATGGTTAGGAAACATAACCATCATTGATTCAACGAGCTAGTCAAGTAGAGGCAAACTAGTGACACTCTGTTTGTCTATGTATTCACACATGTACTAAGTTTTCGGTTAATACAATTCTAGCATGAATAATAAACATTTATCATGATATAAGGAAATATAAATAACAACTTTATTATTGCCTCTAGGGCATATTTCCTTCACTGGACCTGTGGCCGCCAAGAAGCATCAAAACCCTTCATTCTTAGAGCTTGTTGTAAGAAAGTTCACTTGCCTTTATCATAGACTTTCTCAACATCCACTTTAAAGGTAACACTGTCAAACTTCTTCAAGTGAAGCTCATGGACTGTTTCATGTAGGACAACCACCCCCTCCAGGATATGACGTCCAAGCATGAAAGCAGTCTAGGTAGGGTGAACTATGATGTGTGTGATGGCCATTAGTCTATTAGTGCCCACTTTGGTAAAAATCTTGAAAGTAGCATTGATCAAACAAATAGGATGTAATTGACCACCTCATCCTTCTTAGGAAGCAGAGTGATCGTCCCAAAGTTGAGCTTCAACACTTGGAGTTTGCCATTGAATAAATTCACAAATATTGGCATCACATCCCCCTTAACCGACCCCAACATCTTCGATAAATACTGCATGGAACCCACTTGGACCTAGTGCCTTATTATTTTTCATCTGTAAGATGACATCGTATACCTTCTTCTCCGTGAAGGGTGCCACCGACACAACATTCTCTTCCGGACGGAGCTGTGGTATATCCTTTGAGGTGTTTTCATCCATTGCCACGAAGCTCCACACTGACGACCCAAACAAATTCTTATAGAAGATGAAGATATAGGACTTGATGTTTCCTAGCCAACAATGGTTCCCTCATCCTATTCCAAATGAACTTATTTTTATGTTTCTCATTGGTGATCAAATGGAAAAACTAGGTATTATTTTCACCCATCCCCACCCCCCAAACGTGTTTCACTTTAGATCGTTGGGCTCATTTAATCTCTTCTCTCTCAAAAGTTTAGCAAACTCGCTTCGGCTTCCCCTTTAGCAGCACATTCTCCTAATTCAAGGGGAGAAGTTCCCGATTGTGACGGCAGATGCTCGATGCCCGTCATTGATGGTTGCTTACCCATGAAGGGCGGTGTCCTACCTCCCGTTACTTATGTACATTATGCTTCACACACCACTGATGTGATAGTAGGCATTTTCGCCCGTCAATAGCAATCAATTCCACAGTAATGATTGCATGGATATATTTGACAAAATAGTTATTGCTTAGTTCCCAATAATATTGACCCTCTCAATTCCATACCTTAGCATGATCATGACATGGCTACTTGTCAATATGTATATGTCTTTGCGCGAATATGTATATGTATTAAACAACTACGAATCATTAGTGACAATTGACATGCATTTATTTATTTTTATTTAAGATCTAACGGGGATTCACAAGGGAGAGACCTCATCCTCCATGAGTTTTTCATTGAACTAAAAAAATAACTTTTTTTTCATATCATCCTACATACTCGAGAATGAGTATTGGGATTTTGGATGGCAAAACTAAGGACTTGTCATCTTGAACCACTATGAGAAGCCTAAGCCAAAAAAAAGAAAGAAACCCACATCTGGTAACACTCGGTGGTATATCAACTGCCTTGGTTATCGAGAAAAGTCAGTATAAGTAACAGAGCAATGGACATCATGCTACATCCAAGTAAATGAAGAAACAATAAAATGTCATTACTCTTCAATATATAACTGATCTTCACCTTCTTCCATATCAAACTTAAAATTGGTTGGCCTAAGATGCCTCGAATGACCACTTACATGACCGATAGTCCTTTTCCAAGACAAGACGGACCAGCCTTTTCTCAAAACCAACAGCCGAAGCACACTTATTTTTGAATGCCCAACATTTAAATTATTGTTAGTCTAACAAAAGAACAGAATAATGTTCTCCCAGCTAGTATCTGTTATTTAGAATACAGTTGTTGTTCTAGCACATATAGTCTATACACGCACGGCCGGCCGATTCATGCTCATGCATGCACGTAATTTGTTTAATCCCCATATAATTGGTTTGCAGTTTGTAGAAGTGCCAACTGTCGGCTCAGTGGTCGGCATTAGCTTGCATCAGCGCCTAATTAAGAAAATCATAGCCGGCAAAAAGGTTGCAGCTAATTAGCACCTTTTCGTTCCCTCTCTAGATTACCTACAACGGCATCTAGACATACAATATATATACATTAGATTCCAAAACAGTTACATATATGATAAGTAGTCAAAAGCATAGTACACATCACAAACCCATATAGTAGTGTCTAGTTAGCTAATTAATTGCCTAACAAACATAATTAATTAGTGTTGAATTGTTCAGGTGCAGTGCTCATCAATAATGCGCGCATGCTTTCCGCTGTGTGTAATGTGATTATGCATGAATGTGGTGAGTTCGACAATGCCGAGGGTAGCTATGTTTTATTATCAAAAGGGAAGTGATATACATAAATATAGGTAAGAGCAAAATGTTCCAAAACTGAAACTAATTATTGAACCGTCTGGAATAAACTATGCATTTCGGCAGGCTGCAGATATAAAGTTTGAGAACTCATATGAATAACTTCCATATATTATGCACCTAATCCTGGAATCTTATTAGTGGGACCTGAAAGTCTAACACAAACATAGGTCTATGCGCAGATGCACCCTTAATTAGTTTGGCGAGTTCGTGCAGGAGACTTCAAATTTCAGATATGTTAAGTTGTTGATGTGTTAGTGCTGTTTGATAAAAGCAAATAGAGCATAGTCACACAGTTTACATAGAGTATCGATAACAAATCACTACTACTATCTCACTCCATTTTTTTTAACACCGCAAATTTAATGGACATAATTTAGCTGAACATAATTTTCTGTCTGCACCTTCACCTAACTGGAACTGTATCCTCTAACATACACAAGGAATGTTAGAGAAGCTACAGTACCCTAACTTTTCTTCTGTTAATCCATACAATTAAGGCTAAAATAACTTAAATTAATTTTTAAATTACAGATCTAGCATGCACATTCATAGACCATAGTAACTACATACAAACAAGTTGATGGTGAGATAAAATTAATTTTGGATTTTTTTATATCTACAGTAATTATCAAAAGTAAATAACCTGCTAATAGTCCGTAACATTCCTTCTTCATTTTACACTAGACGAGCACTGTAGCACCTTGACTTCCCTTCTCTAAGTTAGAGGATCCGGCTCCTGACTGGACTATGCATATAGGCACATTTTCTGGAGCGTTTACAGAACTCAAAGATATACTATTTTTCTTGTAAATGGACCCACGATCATTGAGGTATTATTTTCCTGATAAAAAGCTGAATCATTTTCTTATGCTCCATTCACGGTACCTATCAACCTGACCAACAAGCAGTTCTCCCAAATACATTTATGGCCAGTTCTTCTAGACGGTTTAAAAAATAAGCTGCCTTTTTCCAGCTTAAAAAATAAACTGCTCCTCAAATTTGTTAAGACTTGTAAATTAGTTATTTTATAATTGGTTTAGAAGCCTCAATGAATAAAAAAGACGGCTTATGGGATAAGATGAGAAGGAGGCGGCTTATTTTTTAAGGTGCCAAAAGAACTGACCCTTACTAAGTGTTAGTCTGTTAGACACCATCAAACTAGGACCAACTGTGGCGTCAAGCCGGTGCATCCTGCCTAATGCACCCGTTCTCCATGCCTCCAGAAGGGATAGGCTGATTGAGAGGCCGCTGCTTTTGTCCCCCAGCAGGCCTGTAGTTTTGTTTCTCCCTTTTTCGTATTTTTCTCTTTCTGATCTATGGATCAGCACCATGTTCCTGTTTTCCCCGCAACTCTTCCGGCTATGATCAACATGAAAACACCAGCTCTCCAAGCTAGGTCTTTCAAAAAAAACTAGGACCAACTAGGCTGGCTAATTATTGACTAATGCCATGTTAATTTACATGTACTTCATCAGCTAATCTCACCCGAACACTATAAACTAGTAGGAGTGTTACTTAAGTAGACAAATAAAATTCACGAGTTTATTAGCACTTAATTATATGGCAGACAAGACCCTGTTCTGTTCGGCGCCGTGCATGATTGATGCTGATGGGAACCAATTAACCACTGATTAGTTAAGTGTTGTTTTGCGAAAGCAGAAGCACTACAGGAGAACTATACTTATCTTAGATTCTTGCGAGACAATGTCAAACGGCAAGAACACTTGGTTTGTGGCTATGCTTTATCCTCTCACACGCATGTGCGCGAGGTATATAGAACATAGCCTAGTTAGTTTAAGATGAGATGGCACGAACTTTTCTGGACAAGATGGAGATTTGTGCAATGCTGGCTACCTTAGACTCTCTTTTTGTCTCTTGTCTCCATGAAATTAAGCAATCCCTAGCTAGCTTGCTAGTAGTGCCTTGTGGGTTAGGTAAATAAAAGCCCCTAAAAACCGGTAGCTTTTCTGTGCACGTAGCCTTATCCTCTTTGTAAACAACGAGAAGAACGGGCTAGTTCATGATGTCTTAGGAAAGACAACCAACTTACAATCCAGTTGTATAGAATCCCAATATATATTGTACAAAAACTACCGTGAAAATCTTCTCGCGGGCGAAAGTATTGTCTAACTAATTTGACCTTTTTTAAAAATCAATTGTATTTGTGGCTACTTTTCAACACCACTCCCTCCGTCCCACAAATATAAGATGTTATTACATCCAATATATTATGGGATGGAGAGATTTTTTTATTTGTGGATACTTTTCAACACTGTTTGACAAGCTTATGATGCTCGTTGATCCATAGATCACTCCCCATGCGCTTCTTGACCACCTCGGTGCAGGACTGGAGCATATCCATCATCTTGTTGACCTTGGTACCCTGGATCGTAAGTCGTTGAGTCGATCCGGGATTCGCTTCATCTCTACTTCTATAGAAAACTCAGTTGGTGATAATGGTGTATCTGTCATCCATCATTTCTGACCATCAGATCTGTATCTAACGACTGTGATGTAAGTTGTAGCATTTTTACGACAAGACCCGACTTCTCTGCTCCAATTTGTAGAAACCCTTTAGAGCATCTCCAGCCGCGCCCACAACAGGCCCCCTAGGCGACATTTTATGTGTCGGTGCCGAAAAAATGTCCCAGTCGCGCCCCCAAGACGCTGAAATCCACCAACTCCCGTTTTTGGGTCCGG
>NC_041380.1:128716463-128771116 GCF_002162155.2 Triticum dicoccoides | reverse complement strand
AAGGGGAAAACACGTCTGGCTCACACTGTCACGCGAAAAGTCAACCCAATCGTCCAGATTCGCCTCCCACCCTCCGCGCGCTCGGCCGCCACCCTGCCGATCCCAGCGCCGCTCACCGCCCACCACCCACCACCTCTAGATAGCCCATTCCCCGCCGGAAAAGAGAAGAGGCTTCGCCGCGGCAGCCTTTCCACCGCCATCTGGGCGATTTTTCCGGCGTTCTGGCCGCGCAGGGGCAGTGTACCGGCGTGTGTGTGCCCACCACGCCCGCAAGGTGTTCGGCGATTTTCCCGCTCGGCAATGGGCTCGGACGACGAGGAGGCGCTCGCCGCGCTACTGGAGGAGGAAGCTGATGCCGACGTCCAAGAAGAGGAACATCTTATTGTCCTCGCCGCTCTCGCCGGCCTGTTCGTGAGCAATGAAAAGCCACGGCGAGGTGGCTCGGCGCCGGCACGGATGAAAGCAAAGAACCGGCATCGTCTAGAAGGCTACTGCATGCTCTACTCCTACTACTTCGCCGACGCTCCACTGCATGGCGACAAAGTATTTCGGCACCGTTATCGAATGAGCCGAAAGCTTTTCCTCAGGATTGTGAATTCCATCCGGGAGTTCGATAGCTACTTCAAGTGCAAGAAGGATTGCACCGGCAAACTTGGATTCACCTCAATCCAGAAGTGCACGACATCGATGAGGATGCTTGCATATGGAGGTCCCAGTGATTCACTCGACAACTATGGGCGCATGGCCGAGTCCACCACCATTGAGTCTTTCTACAAGTTCTGCAGGGCAGTGGTGATAGTGTTTGGACCGCAATACTTGCGAACACCCAATGCGGAAGAGACTGCTTGGATCCTAGCACAGAATGCAGCAATAGGATTTCCTGGGATGCTTGGAAGCATCGACTGCATGCATTGGAAATGGAAGAACTGCCCATTTGCTTGGCAGGGGATGTAAAAAGGCGCCAAAGGTGGTTGCAGTGTGGTACTTGAGGCGGTGGCCACACATGACCTTTGGATTTGACACTCCTTTGGTATGCCAGGAACTCATAATGACATCAACATGCTGCAGTGCTCCCCTGTCTTTGCTAAGCTTGTTGAAGGTCATTCTCCTCCGGTGAACTTCGAGGTCAATGAGCGGCACTACAACAAGGGGTACTACCTAGCTAATGGCATCTATCCAAGACGGTCGACATTTGTGAAGACTATCTCAAACACTGCGCCAGGAGGCAAGAAGTCCCACTTTGCCAAGGTTCAGGAGGCCTGCAGGAAGGATGTTGAGCGGGCATTTAGTGTGCTCCAATCTCGATTTGCTGTTGTCCGGTACCCTGCTCAGACCTGGTCGAAAGATCAAATGTGGGAGATCATGACTTGTTGTCTCATCTTGCACAATATGATCATTCAGAGCGAGCAGGAAGAGCCAGTGTTTGACATTGAACCATACTACAGGCAGGGTCCTTTTGCCGAAGTTGATCACCAGGTACCGACAACCTGGACTGCCTACCTCAATATGCGTCAGGAGATCCAAGACCCACAGGTGCATCAACAACTGCACCAGGATATGGTGGAGCACCTATGGAGGATCAAGGGCGACGCCTAGCTCGACGTGTGATGAAATATGAGTTTCTATTTGTTGAACTATATAATTTGTATTGAACTATGTGATAAAAAATTTATTTATGTTGAGAATTCACGCCGAACCACGTCGAATATGGGCCGATTCTCGCCGATATCGAGCCATTTTTCGCCAAAAGTGGTCAGAAAACTGGGTCAACATCGGTGCCTGGGGGCGACGGCTGGGTGCCCAACCACCCAGAGCTGATTATACCACCGGCTCACCCCCAGGCGGCGATTTTTATGCCTCCTGGGGGGGCCAACGGCTGGCGATGCTCTTAGTAACTTGAAACCAACCACATCCCTCCCGCACTTCATCAAAACAGCCATGAGGAATATATTTTGAGTAAACCTAATACGAGTATATTTTTAGTGATATATATACCAAAACAAGAGTGTTTATCTTTTAAGTTTGTGAACACATATTATTCTACTTTGGATCCATTGCAACGCACACGGGCACATTGCTAGTCAGCTATTGTACTCCAATCTCTGAGCTACTACCTCCTTGGTAGTCATTTATTCTCCTGGAACTGCATGGAGGCATTCTTCCTCAGTGATAGGGCGATGCTCGATTTCGCAGCAATTTACAAGTTGATCGACCTTATATTAGATTCATAGCCACCAAGTGAATCGACAACCGACCTCTCGTTGGGATTACAGATCAAAGCAGGAAACACACATGATCGGCGACTCTAGATGCCAATTGCAACATGTCTCTACTTGATTTGTACTGCTATGAGATGAATTGATCCAGAGTAGCTAGTTCCAGAAGGAACCAGAGATAGGAAGGGGAAAGAATGGGAGTCAGGAATTCGTTCTACGGTTCTTCAATACCCGCTCACACGTGGCTGAGGACTCGAGTACTAGAGTGCACGTGCTGGGCCCGAATCTCCTCACGTAGGTGGGTCAGTCACGTCGGGTGGGCTTCGACACATGAGTGCTTCGACGGAGCGGCGTAGTCCCATAAGCCATGGACGTAGATGCCCCAGCCCTTTTGGTTCTTGTAGGTGCCTCACACTGGTGGATCCACCAAAGCCCAAGTTTTGCTAAAAAACAAAGCCCAAGGCTGAGGATGCTGGATCCTAGTCCACGCAGTGTCGTGATCAACACGGGAGGGGGAGGCGGCCATCCAAGGCGTGAGGTCTATATCTCGCTTATAGTGAGACTGAATGAGCTCTCACCTAAAGCATCAACAATAACGGGTCAACCAATTAAGGCACGCTTAAAAGAAATAGAGAAGAAAAAGAAACAAGCCAGGGATCGGATCCAGGTCTCCTGAATGCAGCGTTGACTGCAAGCCACTGAGTTATCAGTTTGGTGGTAAAACAATGGGGCATGACCAAGTTAAGGTAAAAGAGCCGGGTTTTCCACTCATTTTTTCAGTTTTTTTATTTTTGTCTTCTCAAGGATTTTCTTTGTTTCTTTCTCCGTTTTCACATTTTTTTCTTTTCTTTTCTTTTCTTTGTTTTTCTTCGGTTTTCTTCGCTTCTTCCTTGTTTTTACCAAAAAAAAAAATCTTTGGTTTTGTTTGTTTCTTTCACTTTTTTTGGTTTTGCTTATTTCCTTCACTTTTTCACCGGGGTTTTCTTTCTCAGTTTTCACTGTTTTCTACACACATTTTTGTTATATATCTAATACATTTTCCTAATGCTCATTTAGCATTTTCAAATGCTTGCACTAACATTTTTTTAGTACGAGTTTACAATTTTTTTGATTACATGCTCAACATTTTTTCTATAAACATTTAATATTTTTCAAAGCTTGATTAATTTTTTTGAGATACTTGATTAATATTTTTTTCAAATACTTAGATTAACATTTTTAGACACAAGTTTAATAATTTTAATACATAGTCAACAATTTTTCTACACGCAGTTAACATTTTCCAAATGCTTGATTAACATTTTTTAGAAACTTGATTAACATTTTTTCAATTGCTTGGATTAATATTTTCTAAATACAAGTTTAACATTTTTTAATACATGGTCAAGACTGTTTCTATACACATTAAAAAAATTTCAAATGCTTGATTAGCATTTTTGAAATACTTGTTTAACATTCTTTTAAAGCTTGGTGTAACATGTTTTGAATACTTGTTCAACTTTTTTAACCCACGTTGTATATTTTTTGTGTTCATTTTTCGTATATGTGAGGAACATTTTCTCTGTACACATTTTACAGTTTTTTAATTGGTTGGTTAATTTTTTTTTCAAAAAATTTAAAAGTGTTTTTGTATTTATTAGAATATTTGAAAGCATAAAGGAAAGTAATAAAAAGAAAGAAAACAGAAAAATGTGAAGAAAAAAAAACGAGGCTATGGCCTCCCACGCAGCTGGGCTGGTCCATCTGGCGCTCGGTTTGACGCGCGGCTTCGCTAAGTCCCGCTATATGCGAGACACAAGGGTTACTCATCAATTGTGGAGTTGAAGGTGTGGTGAGAGGAGAGAAAGGAGGTGAGGGGTGTCCCCAATGCGGCGGCTATAAGGGACCAGTAAGTTTGTATTTTTTGGTGGTGGTCGGGTGGCCTATAGAGGTGCCCAAGAGTGACCTAAGATTCTAGGGTTTTATGAAAGTAAATTTAAACCCTCAAGCTTTGAGAGAGTTTTACTATAGACAGTTAACAATATTTCAAATGCTTGATTAACCTTTTTTAAATAATATTTTCACATTTTGTGAACATGGTCAATATTTTTTCTCTACACATTTAATATTTCTCAAATGCTCGATTAACTTTTTTGACATAGCAGATTAACATTTTTTCACATTCTGGATCAACATTTTCTAAATAGAAGTTAATTTTATAATACCTTTCTCCATTTTTTTTGTAAATATTTAATTTCTTCAAATGCTTGACTGACATTTTCCAAATACATGGTCAACGTTCTTTCTATACACACTTAACATATTTCAAATGCTTGATAGACATTGTTCGAATAGAATCTTAACATTTCTTTAATACATGGTCAATATGTTTTCTATACACATTTGTCATTTTTTAAATGCTTGCTTAACATTTTTGAAATACTTCATTAACATTGTTTTTCAAATGCTTGGATTATCATATTTTAAATAAAGTTTAACATTTTTTGAATACATGATCAACATTTTTTATACACATTTGACATTTTTTAAATGCTTGATTAACATTTTCCAAATACAGGGTTAACATCTTTTATACACATTGAGCATATTTCAAATGCCTGATTAATGATTTTTGAATTCAAGTTTAATAGTATATTTTTGATACATGGTCGACATTTTTCTATACACATTTTAAAACAATTAATTGCTTGACTAACATTTTGAAATACTTCATTTTTTTCAAATACTTGGAAAACATTTTTAAATACAAAATTTAACAATTTTTTAATACATGGCAACATGATTTCTATACACATCTAATATTTTTTTGAAATTCTTGATTAACATTTTCCAAATACATGGTCACCAATTTTCTATACACATTTAACACATTTCCAATGCTTGACTAACACTTTCAAATACAAGTTTACATTTTTTTAATACATGGTCAATATTTTTTCTATTCATTTTTAACATTTTTCAGATGCTTGATTCACAAAAAATGGCAGATGCTTGGATTAAATATTTTCAAATACAAATTTAATATATCCTGAATGCATGGTCAACATTTTTTGAATTCTTATATAATTTTTTGAATTACTTGATTAACAATTTGTTACAAATTCTTTGATTAAAATGTTTTAAATACAAGTTTGTCATTCTTTTGAATACTTGGTAAATATATTTGTATACATATGTAACATTTTTCTAATGCTTAATTAACCTTTCCAAATACATTATCAACATTTTGTCTATACACATGTAACATATTTAAAATCCTTAATTGTCATTTTTGAAATAAATTTGTTAAATACATCATCAACATTTTTTCTATACATATTTAATATTTTTAAATGCTTAATTAATATTTTTTAAATATTCATAAAAATGTTTCTCAAATGCTTGGATTAACATAATTTAAATACTAGTTTAAGATTTTTTAATACACAGTCAAAAAATTCTATACAGATTTCACATTTTTCAAATGCTTGATTACCATTCTTCCAAATACAAGGCCTATATTTTTATACGCATTTAACATATTTCAAATGCTCGATTGCATTTTATCAAATTCAAGTTTAACATTTTTTAATACATGGTCAATTTCTATACACATTTAACATTTTCTAAATGTTGGATTAACATTTTCTAAATGTTGGATTAACATTTTTAAGTACTTCATTAATATTTGTTTCAAATGCTTTGATTAACATATTTTAAATACAAGTTTAACATTTTTAATACATGGTCAACATTTTTTCTATACACATTTAACATCTTTCAAATGCTTGATTAACATTTCCAAATACATGGTCAACAATTTTTGTTTACACATTTAACATATTTCAAATGCTTGATTAACATTTTTCAAATACAAATTTAACGGTTTTTTAATAAATGGTCAACATTTTTCTATACACATTTAACCATTTTCAAATGCTTGATTAATGATTTTGAACTAGTTGATTGACAATTTTTTTTCAAATGCTTGGATTAACATTTTTTAAATACAAGTTTACCATTTTTTAATACATGGTCAACATTTTTTTCTTTACACATTTAACATCTTTCAAATGCTTGACTAATTTTTTTGGCATACTTGATTAACCTGTAAGTGCATCTAGTGCCACCCCTAGTTGGTTTTGGAGTATTGACTACAAACTTAGTTGAGGGACTAATGTGTTTGTGAGAACTGCAGGATAACACAAGTAGAAGTCCCTCATTGATTCGGTTTCACTATCAGAGATGACCCCTAAAAATGTATGAAGACATTGAAGCCAAAGGTAGTATATGAAGATATTCACATTGAAGACTATTACAAAAGAAGACACGTTATGAAGCCTATGGAGCTCGAAGACTTAGATCTTTCGTAGTTCTTTTTCTTTTTATGTTGAGTCATAGGAACCACCGTACTGTTAAGTGGGGTCCAGGAGAACCAGTCAGAATGACTGAAGTGATGCCTAAACCAAAAACCTATGTCTTCGAGTGAAGACAATGAGAGCGAATCTTGTCCAGAGCCGGACAAGTCAGCTTTGCTTGTAGCCCAAGTAAAGTTGCCATGAGAGTTTGAAATGTGACCGTTGAGACACGTGTCAGTTCCTTAGTGACCCAGGGTCATTTCGGACAAATCAGGTCGGGTTGCCAAGTGGCTATAAATAGCCCAGCCCCTACAACCATAAACTGTTGGCTGCTCAGATTTCAGTGCACGGCTTTTGTCGTTTGAGAGCAACCCACCTCGAAGCCTTTGAGAGAAAATTCCTAGCGAGGAGAAAAGCCCTAACCACCCAGAGCCAGAGAACATTGGGCATCACTTAAGTATTCTTGTCTGTGTGATCTGAAGACTTATTACACTTGAGGACTGTGCATCCCCAGACGGTTAGGCGTCACATTCAGAGCATCCAAGAGACATTGTGGATTGCCAGTGAACGAAGTCTGTGAAGGTTTGGGAGTCTACCTTGAAGACTTACCAGAGTGGTTGGGCGAGGACTAAGTGACCTTAGCTCAAGGAGAATACGGTGAGGACTTGGTGTCCTGAGCTGCGTGTTCAGGACTGGGTGTCCGGGACTGTGTGTCCTAAGGTTTAAATACCTAGCCGCTCCAACCAGACGTACAGTTGTCACAGCAACTGGAACTGGTCCAACACATCATTGTCTTCAACGAGTCACTGGTTTCATTTTCACTTCCTTTTACTTACTGGTACTCATTGTGAAGTCATTGCATGCTTGCTATATCTTTTGTCTTCACAACGTAACTGTATGATTTGTTTGGCTTCATAACCTCTTCCTACCTGATCCTTATTACACTGCAGCTACGTGTCATTGTGCTTTCACTCTGTTGAATACTTGATCATGGCTTGCCTAGTGTAATCTAACTTCCGCTGCATAGTGACAGGCATATCTCTACTGTTTGTCTTCATAACTTCCACGTTTTGAAGACTTTCATAAAAATCGCCTATTCACCCTCCTTCTAGTCGATATAACGCACTTTTAATTGGTATCAGAGCAAGGTGCTCCCTTGTTCTGTGTGATTCGGTTTAACCACCTGGATTTTAGCTATGTCGACTGCAGGGATAATCAAAGTCTCCGCTGCGTGCCCCATCTTCGATGGAACTGAATATCCCTACTGGAAGAATAAGATGCGCATGCATCTTGAAGCTATTGACGTCGACCTATGGTATGTCGTCGAGAACGGCGTTCCCAAGGCTGGAGAAGGTGTCACTGCTGCTGATGTCAAGAAATTCGTTCAACTGGACTCTACTGCCAAGAACATCATCTCTGGTCATCTGACCAAAGGACAGTATGGCCGTGTGAGTGCTTTGAAGACATCCAAACTGGTCTGGGACTGGCTCTCCAAGGTCAATGAAGGCATCTCAACACAGAGAGATCAAAGAATCAGTATCCTTCGCAATCTCTTCAACCGCTTCAAGCGAAATGACAATGAGAATGTCCAGCACACATTTGATCGACTCACTGATATCACAAATGAGCTTCAAGCCCTCGGCGCCACTGAGATCACCAAGCATGAAATCATCAAGACGCTGCTGAGATCACTTGATAGTTCGTTTGACATTCTAGCCCTGATGATTCAAGAACGTCCTGATTTCAAGACACTCGATCCGTCTGGCATACTCGAGAGGCTCAACACACATGAGTTTCAGCTTTCTGAGAAAAGAGATATCTACGGTTCAAACTATGGGCGAACTCGTGCCTTGAAGGCAAAAGCTGTTTCCTCATCTGAAGAAGAATCTGACAGTAGTTCTGATGATCCTGAAGACATTGGAAGGGAACTCGCAATGCTTGTGAAGAAGTTCCAAAAGTTCACCAAGAAGAAAGGCTTCAGAAAGTCTTCACGATCAAGCTCAAGGAATGATGAAGCTTCTGCTCATGACTACAAGAAGAAAACATGCCACAAGTGCAAGAAAACTGGACACTTCATCTCTGAGTGTCCACAGTGGGACAATGAGAACAGAAGGAAGAAGAAGAGCAAGGAATATGACTCTGACGACAAGAAGAAGAAGAAATACTCAAAGTCTTCTTCCAAGTCTTCCTCAAAGTCTTCATCACACAAGAAGAGCTCATCTGGCAAGGCACGTGCGTTTGTTGGCAAGGAAATGGATTCTGAGGAGGAGTCCGCTTTTGAGGAGGCAGAGGTGGAGTCTGAGGAGGAGTCTGATTCTGGCATTGCAAGTCTGGCTATAGCATACGTCGCCAAGTCCATCTTCAACATTGAAGACAATGACTTCATCACCGACACTGATGCAAATGACAAGGACGACTCCACTCCTACCCACTGCTTCATGGCACACGGTGCCAAGGTAAACACACGCACCACTCGCTATCAAACATCCAGTGACGATGACTCTGATTGTGATTCAAAACCCAGCTACAAAACACTTGCTAAAATTGCAACTGAATAACAAAAGGCCATGGAACATATTCAAAAACTGTTAGACAAAAGCGATGATCTGTTGGGTGCTGAAATGACTCGATCTGAATCCTTAATTGAAGACATAAAAAATCTTCACGTTAAGTATCAGGAACTTGAAGATCGTCTTGATACTCTCTCAACAACTCATGAAAAGCTTTCCTATGATTATCTTCAAAGGAAGCAAGAACTTGAGAAATTGAGAGCGGCTCATGAAGATCTTCAAAAGGAAAACGAGTCACTTCGCACCGAACAGATCAGTTCCGCTCAGGAAGGATTTGAACCACCATGTCTTAAATGCATTGAGCGTGATAATGCTACTTCTATTGCTGAATGTTCCACTGCTACTGCTGTTGCAATATCTTCAACTGTTGATGTGGTAACTAACCCCTCTGCTGAGGATACCACTGCTATTGCTGATGAGAATGCTAGGTTGAAGACATTGCTTGAAATAGGGATGTACAAAAGTCTTAAAGGACATCAGACATTATGTGATGTCCTCAAGAAGCAGATTCTGAACCGAAACCCTAGGAAAGAGGGTGTTGGGTTCGTAAGGAAAATAAATGCAGATGGCTCTTACTGGAAACCTGAGCAGTACCCCAAAACCAAGTGGGTTGCTGCAAAGGAACCTTCAGCAGATCCATCCAATTTATCTGGCTTCACTTGTGCTAACCCCATTATTATTGATGAATCCTTTGATGCAAACTATATACTGTTTGAGAATCAGAATGGTGAAGTGTTTGCCAGGTACATTGATACTAACTGCAGGAATGGACCGCCTATGAAGAAGATCTGGGTTCCGAAAAGGTGTCTGGAAAATCTTCCTGTGAATGTCTTCATGACACCTCACTTGAAGAAGACAAACCTCAGACCAAAAGCTTCATACGATCCAAAGGCTTCATACAAACAGAGGACTCACCTGAGTCACACTAACGCAAATGTTTTGCAGGGAAACCATACTCAGGCATATGAATATGAGAGCGGTTCATCAAACCGTCATGTTCATATGACCAAAAATTATTCTGCTTATTCTTATGAGTACTATTGTCCACCTGCAAGACTGTTTGCTAAAGCTTCAAAGCCAAAATTCTCAGATGCCGCACTTAGACTTATTGCTTCTAAGCCACCCTTGAAGATATGGGTGGTTAAGAAGGCTTAACTCTCTTTTGCAGGGAAAGGTCTCCAGCAGAAAACCAAAATCTTCTGACGCTATTGCTGGGGACCTTAAAAATCTTGTAGGGCACAAGATAAAATGCTCAAATGGCATCATTATGTACTTCGTTCCTGAATCGCATGCTACTCTCCCTATTAATCCTAATCTGGATCTAAGTTTTCATAACCCACTGGTTCGTCAAATGTTTTTGCTTCACAATTCTCTTCGTGAAGCCTATCCCCCTAACTGCACTGTAGGGTACGACACCAGCGTCTTCAAAGTCTTCAGAATGGATTATTGACAGTGGGTGTACAAATCACATGACTGGCAAAAGAAGTCTTCTTATGGACTCAACCTTACGTCCATCTGACAAGAGCCACATCACATTTGCTGACACTGGTAAAAGTAAGGTATTGGGTCTAGGTAGAGTTGCAATCTCAAAGGATCAACACATGGATAAAGTCATGCTTGTTGAATCCCTTGGTTTCAACTTAATGTCTGTCTCAATGCTTTGTGATTTGAACATGATCGTAATGTTTGGAAAATATCGTTGCCTAGTACTAATGGATTCTGACAAGTCTCTAGTGTTTGAAGGGTATCGAAAAGATGATCTGTACGTGGTAGATTTCTCAGCAGGGCCACAACTTGCAGTATGTCTTCTTGCAAAAGCTTCAGAATGCTGGCTTTGGCATCGGAGGCTTGGGCATGCTGGCATGAGGAACCTCCACACCCTTGCGAAGAAGAAGCATGTCATAGGCATCGAGGGCGTCAAGTTCAAGAAAGATCACTTGTGCGGTGCCTGTGAAGCAGGGAAGATGACGAGGGCAAAACATCCTTCGAAGACAATCATGACTACTACTCAACCCTTCGAACTGCTCCACATGGATCTTTTCGGTCCCACTCACTACTCAACTTTTACTACTACTGCTTGCCTTTATGGTTTCGTCATTGTTGATGATTACTCTAGATATACTTGGGTGCACATAATCCTTTACAAGACTGAAGTGCAGGATGTCTTCAGACGCTTCGCCAATCGAGCTATGAACAATTTTGGCGCCAAGATAAAGCACATCAGAAGTGACAATGGCACTGAATTCAAGAACACTGGCCTTGATACATATCTTGATACCTTGGGCATCACACATGAATTCTCAGCTCCGTTCACGCCACAGCAGAATGGCGTCGTCGAACGCAAGAACAAAACACTAATTGAGATGGCCAGAACAATGCTAGATGAATACAAGACTCCAAGAAAATTCTGGACTGAAGCCATTGACACTGCATGCCATACAATCAATCGTGTTTATCTTCACAAACTTCTGAACAAGACATCTTATGAACTCCTAACTGGCAAGAAGCCAAATGTCAGTTACTTCAGAGTATTTGGCGCAAGGTGCTGGATTAAGGACCCACACCACACCTCAAAGTTTGCACCAAAAGCACATGAGGGCTTTATGCTTGGATATGGAAAGGATTCGCACTCCTACAGAGTCTTCAATCTCTTTCATTACAAAGTGGTTGAAACAGTGGATGTGCGGTTCGATGAGACAAATGGTTCACAAAGAGAGCAACTACCAAATGTGCTAGATGAAGTTCCAGCTGGTGAATCAATCAAGCTTATGGGAACTGGAGAGATTATACCTTCTGAAGCTCATCCTGAAGAAGAACTTATCATCTCAGCACCTGATCAACATGAAGACAATGCTCAGCCTGAAGACATTCCTCCCAACAACAACCCAGATCAGCAAGAGCAAAGTCTTCGCCCTGTACATCCTCGTGTTGCCAATGAAGTGCAGATTGACAGATAATTGACAGCATCAATGCACCTGGTCCACTCACTCGTTGAAGGGCAACTCAGCTAGCAAATTTCTGTGGGCACTTCGCATTCGTATCAATATCAGAACCCAAGAAAGTTGAAGAAGCCTTCATGGAACCTGAATGGATTCAAGCTATGCAAGAAGAGCTTCAACAGTTTAAGCTGAATAATGTATGGGAACTGGTCAAGCGTCCTGATCCACGGAAGCACAACATAATAGGCACCAAATGGATATACCGCAACAAGCAAGATGAGCATGGTCAAGTTGTTAGAAACAAAGCTCGTCTCGTTGCTCAAGGATATACTCAAGTGGAGGGCATTGACTTCGATGAAACATTTGCTCCTGTGGCTAGGCTTGAAGCCATACACATACTGCTGGCCTATGCAAATCATCATAACATACTTCTATATCAAATGGATGTGAAAAGCGCCTTTCTCAATGGCAAGATTGAAGAAGAAGTGTATGTTGCACAACCGCCTGGCTTTGAAAATCCAAAACATCCTGACATGGTATACAAGCTCAACAAGGCACTGTATGGCCTCAAACAAGCCCCTAGGGCCTGGTATGACACACTCAAATACTTCCTGAAGAGCAAAGGCTTCATACCTGGTTCCCTGGATCCCACTCTTTTCACGAAGACATATGATGGTGAACTGTTTGTGTGCCAAATATATGTGGATGACATTATCTTCGGCTGCACCAATCAGAAGTACAGTGAAGAGTTTGGATATATGATGCAGGAGCAATATCATATGTCCATGATGGGGGAACTGAAGTTCTTCCTTGGTCTTCAAATACGACAACAACGCAATGGTATCTTCATATCTCAAGAGAAGTATCTCAAAGATTGCCTGAAGAAGTTCGGTATGCAAGACTGCAAAGGCTTCACAACACCAATGCCAGCCAAACATCATCTAGGTCCTGACGACAATGGTAAAGAGTTCGATCAAAAGGTATACCACTCCATGATTGGTTCTTTACTTTATCTATGTGCATCTAGGCCAGATATTATGCTTAGTGTTTGCATGTGTGCTCGATTTCAAGCGGCACCAAAGGAGTCGCATCACTTAGCTGTGAAGCGAATTCTTCGATATTTGGCTCACACCCCAACTCTAGGATTATGGTATCCAAAGGGCTCAGAGTTTGATTTGGTTGGATTCTCGGATGCTGATTATGCTGGTGACAAAGTTGATCACAAGTCTACATCAGGCACATGTCACTTTCTGGGACGATCACTTGTATGTTGGCTTCAAAGAAGCAGAACTGTGTATCTCTCTCCACTGCTGAATCTGAATACATTGCTGTTGGATCTTGCTGCGCTCAGCTTCTGTGGATGAAGCAAACACTCAAGGACTATGGCATTCATCTGAATCAAGTGCCACTTTACTGCGACAACAAAAGCGCCATCAAGATTGCCAACAACCCAGTTCAGCACTCGAAGACAAAGCACATTGAAATTCGTCATCACTTTCTCAGAGATCATGTTGTGAAGGAAGACATTGATATCATACACGTCAACACTGAAGAGCAATTGGCAGATATCTTTACCAAGCCCTTGGATGAGAAGAGGTTTTGCAAGTTACGGTGTGAGCTAAATATCATGTGATCAGGCACACATCCTAACACTTATTCATATGATGACTTAGATGTGCAACGCACAAAGTAAAGTATGTCTTCAATCAATGAAGACATACATCTAAGTGTGAATACATTAATATGGAATTTGACTTCGGAGCGCCACGATAATTGTGCGCCGTGTCTGGGTCTAATACTTCCTATACGGTGGGTAACACCACCACCAAACGTTCTATACATATATATATATATATATATATATATATATATATATATATATATATATATATGCTAGTGTTCTGTCCTCTACAGCATTCACTTATAGCTATATCTTCGTGTTGAATCTTTTGAACTAAGTGAATGTGATCGGACCCCAACTTCTCTATGCTTTCTATCTCAAACTCTATCTCTCCAAGTCATGTGCATTCTATTAAAACTGTCGAATGTCTTCACTGCGTCCTTGTCAGCAGAAGATATAGAGACAACCATAAAGTCCGTTTTCAATGCTCATTCCTCCACATAAAATCCGGAGAAGCAGGAACGACCGCCCGACAATCCAGGCGTGCGTGGGACGTGGAACAAACCCCAAACTTCCGCAAACTGGCCACGCGTTCCTCAGATGCGAATCGCCAGGGGCACCTGTGTAATAGCACAGTGCCGCCCCTGAGCCTATAAATTCACACTTACCGCGGTCATTATCTTCTTATTCCACCCTCGCACGAACCCTAGCGCCACCGCTAGCTCTCGACGACGTCGGCGACGAAGCGCTTCGCTGTCGCAACCTCTCCGACGCCGTCTTCACGCCGACCGCGAACATCGTCCTCTCCGCCGTCGCCGTAGGTGTCTTCCGTCGCCAAGTTAGGGCACGGAGGATTGAACTGCTCGGCATCATCTCCCACTCTGTCTAGCAGTTCCAAGTGTGGTAAATAAAACTTCTTTTTACAGCCCCAGTTGATCTCATGGTTCTGTCACTTTCTACCATAAGAAGTTTCTCTTCACACAAGTTGGATCTCTCTATCTGCATCTCATAACATGCCTAGTATATTCACTTGTGCTTCATGAAGTAGTTAGATTCCTCACTTGTACTGATCTATGGGTTCGTACAAATCTGGAACCAACTTCTTATCTATGAGTGAATGTCTTCGCACGATGAGGTCAATGTCTTCTAAACTGATTAATCGTCAAAACCTTCTGAGAATGCATATGACCTCTTCCCCTTCCCTCGTACCTTAATGCTGTCACAGGTACATGTCCGTGGGAGAATCCTTCGGTTCTCATAGTCTGCATTCATTTGCAGAATTCCTACAGCATCACATAAATTCTCCTGAAGCCAGTTCCTGTTGGTCCAGCAAAAGAAAGCCTTTGAAGCCTTTGAAAGTTTTGAAGCCTTTCAAGTTAAAGTTTATGGCTTCAGAAGCAGCAGCAAGAAAGGGGGGCAAACAGAGACGTGGAGGAACTTCCAAAGATCTGCCTGAAGACCTGGCAGAAATGTATAAAACAGATCCTGAAGAGAAATATGGGCAGCGCAAGTCCCGAATCCAATGGATTCGACGCTATTGGGCTGAACAATGGTTCAAATACCGCTTCACAACCCAAGAGTATGCTGAGAAAAGTGCCATCAAAAGTCCATGGGGAGACATCTTATACAAGAACCTTGTACCTAGGACCAGAGACGAAGCTATTGCCCAAAGCTTCTATCCATGCATGGTTCGCGGGCCACAGCCTGATGATGCACATCCGTCGTCACTACTCTGGTGTCGTGACGACAATCTGTTCAAGCACAATTTCCAGTTTGCCCAACAATCAGCGAAGCTCAACAAGAAGAAATTTGGGTTAGACTTCAACCCTGATCCCTCAGCACCAAGGGCAGATGGCACACGCGAGGCAGAACCCAATATCATCGGTCCATATGCCAACCTTGAGGGCCTCATCACCCGCATCTTAGTCCAAGGGACTGCCGTGAATGACCCCCCAGCTGACTCTGAGTCTGATGAAGCTCCTGCTGTACCGAAGCCAAAGCAGTAGAAGAAGCCAAAAGCTTCAAAGCCGGCCCCTTCATCAAAAATCTCAAGGGTGAAGCCATTGGCAACTGCACCTCCTGAAGCCAGTGTGCAGTCTGAAGACGTATCCCGCGTCTCCAAGCCCCAGAAGGCCAAGGTGCCTCAGCCACACACTGGCAAAGAGCTCACAGCTGCTGCCATTCTGCGCAGCGAAGCCATTGATCTGTCAAGTGATGAAGATCTTGGAGATGACGCTCTAGAGCAGCTCATCAAGAGCAAAGAAGAAGCTGAAATCTTCAACAATTTGCCTCTCTTTGATGTCGCCATCATCCACAACTTCATTGACGAATGGTTTGCCACACCAAACATCAGCTTCGAAGATCTGCAGCTGCCTGTTGGCCTCAGCGTCGCCTTCCAAGGCGCAATTGCTTCAGAACTTGCCATTGCCCAGCGCATTGTTGAACTGAAGCAGAAAATTGATCATGAAAAGGCTCAGTTCAAGAAGAATATGGCCAAGCTCAACGTGCAAGAAGTGAAGAGCTTCAAGACCATGTTGCATGAGCTCAAGGAAAATTTTCTGAAGAAGCGTGCAGAAGCTCAGGGCTCACGTGAGCGGATGAAGTCTCTGGCTGAAAGATGTGTACAAGCCTACAATGAGGCTGAGAAGCGCAAGGCACTTGGGCGTCCAGGCATCGACCCCAAGATGGCCGCGAAGAAGAAGAAGAAGCCTGCTATGGCTGAACCAGAGGCACCTAGGCAAGAAGCAGTTCCAATTGCCTTCCCAACTGCAACGACTGGCTTGAAGCCAAAGAGCCGGTCAACAGCTTCAGAGCTCAAGAAGACAAGAACTGCAGAGGCTGAAGCCAAGAAGAGGAAAAGCTCTGAAGCCTCTCCTACTGCCCCCAGCAAGAAGAAGCGAAAGATCAAGAAATCTCGGGCTGCTCCCACAGAGCCCTTGATAGTTGAACCTATCTCTATGGTTCACCCCAACGCAGAACGACAACTGACAGTTCATGAGCCTGCTTCCACAGAGGCTCCTGAAGCTAAAGACATACCAGCAGCCGACCCCATTGTTGCTGAAGACGTTGGTCATCAGGACAATGTACAAGATGATGTAGCCCTTCCTCAGTATGAACAAAGCGAACTCATCAGCATTGGTCGTCCTCTGACGCCAATTGCACAAGATGCATCATGGGCGGATCGCGCTCAAGAGGAAGAAGACAATGAGGCCCAGCCCACTCCAACCCCACATGCGTAGTCTGCATTCCGCAGGCTTCGCAAAGGTCCAAGGCCTCAAGTCTATGCTGAAGACATTCCGGCTGCATCAGCCGCAGAAGAAGCACCACAAGAGCCCAATCCAATGCTCCACCAAGAAGCAGTTCTCCAGGAGAACGTGCTTGTGACTGACCCTCCAGCTAGTCAAGCGGAGGCTGAAAATATTGAGGATGCCACAACCAACACTGAAGCCAATGTGGAGCCATCCCCACCAAAAGCTTCAGCAGACAGCGAAGCTACTGATCAAGACACTTCTGTTCCTGAGTCTGCTGCTGGTCCTCAATTTGATTACCATGTTGAACACAGGCCTCATGTCCAGAAGCCAGTCCCAAGGCTGCCAAGGTTCCCAGGTCCTGCATCAGCACCTGGCTCCTTTGACATCAATAGCTTCAAGGCAGACAATACGTTCTTCAACAGCGCCAAGAACCCCTATTCAAGGGAAAGGATTTCATCAGATAGGTTCTGGAGCTATCCTTACCGCAACTACTATTCATGCATCCTATACAACCAAGGTCGCATCTTCCCGCACAAGCGCCTTGATGTTGAAGCCATTGCTGGTCTGCCCTGCTTAGAGGAAGCGCTGGATTGCTTCAAGCAAGTGGGTCTGCTGCAGTTTATAACTGATGAAGAGCACTGGAATGAAGAGCTTCTGTTGCAATTCTATGCCACCCTACACATCAAAGGATACAAAAAAGATCCGAAGACTTGGGCCCTGGAGTGGATGACCGGCAATGTCCATCATGAAGCCAATGCATTCGATATCATTGAGCTCACCGGCCTGCCCACTCCTGGCGAACTCTTCGAGGAAGGCTGTCCACTACACACTGAAGCTCTTGAGAGCATATTCCAGAGGCCTGAACCGAATATGAGTCAGATGCTCTCCATGATGAAGCCATTGCCCCACGATGCTCCTTATCCAACAGAGTTTTTCGTTGAAGACTTTGAGTACCTGCCCAGAACCATCTATCACATTATCCGACGGACTCTCTGGCCTATCAAAGGGCACTCTCCAAATGCCAAGATCGAGGGTGCAATGAAGACTTTGATATTCTGTATCCTTCATGGCAAATGCTTTAACGCACAGGATTTCTTCATACGCCAACTAGCTGCATCAGGCTCAGATCTGTTTGGTTTAAAGTACTATGCTCCATGGGTAATGAGACTGATCAAGCTTCACTCTGCGATCTCATATCAGCCCTCAGCCCGCAACCATCGGATCTTCTTGCCAGATGTGGATACCTCTGCTGAAGCTATATATCCTGAGCCTGCCAAGCAACCTTTGAGTCTTCAGAATGCAGAACACCAGAGCTTCACTCAGAATGACGAAGGTGTTGAAGCCATCTCCAGGGTGTATCCTTTGGCTAGCACTACACGTGCGCCGCACCCTGCTTCAACTGAAGCCACTGATAGTGCAACTGCTTCAAGACCCAAGAAGCGCGCTCATGTTCTCAATAACCGAGAGCTTCTTGTGGCCCTTCATCAAAAACAAGATAGGCATCATGACTGGCTAAAGCGTCAGATGAAAAGCCTCTTGGTGGATGTTAATCGTCTTCGAAATCTTGCCACCAAGAATGCTTTCGTCACTCATGAAACCTGTCATCGTACATGGAAAGGGCTATCAATGATGTGTACTGAAGCTGAACTTGAAGAGGATGGCTTCACTGAGCGCTTCAAGTTTGACACCACACCTCCTAGAAGGGCTGTGATGCGAAACACACCATCACTTGAAGACTCTGAGTTTTCTTCATCTGCTGCCACAGTCACTACCAGAATCATTGATGAAGAAGACGATGCTACATCACCGCCACCTTCTTCAGCACCTCCAAGCTCTTCTGCACCGCCAAACACCTCCAACGACCCTGCTGCTTCTGGGAACGAATAGACAATCTATGTCTTCAAACCTTTTTGGTCCTTGCTGACAAAAGGGGGAGAAGCATATGGGTTGATAGTCTTCAAGCGGGTCCATATGGGCGGGTGCTTTATGTTTTGCTATATTTTGCTTCGTGCTTACAACTCTCGTTTTTGCTTCATTTGGTTCTTTGAGTTGTAACACTAAAACTCGATGGTCGTCCGCTACTTGTTTGCCACCCTATTTTGCGAAGATAAATTCCGCACTTATCTCATTCTGCAGACGTCCATTTTCCATTATGCATGTCATTATGTTCATATACTTTCACATGCATAGTGGATTTTCATCATAAGCTGAAGTGGATCTCCACAAGTACAACCTGCCATGTGCATTTGCATTCCAAAAGCAAATTAACTTATATGCACATCTTCAGGGGGAGCCCTTGCAACTTATGAAGACAATTCCTTATCCTTTATAATTTCACAGACTATATTCCCCGTTGAAAACTTCAACTAGTTTGTCATCAATCACCAAAAAGGGGGAGATTGTAAGTGCATCTAGTGCCACCCCTAGTTGGTTTTGGAGTATTGACGACAAACTTAGTTGAGGGACTAACACTACTGGAATCAGCTTATTTGCCGTCTGCCAGTTCTTTGCCGTCAGCTGACGGACGGCAAAGAGGCACTTTGCCGTCTGCTTGCAAAAAACAGACGACAAAGAACTGACAGACGGCAAAGATGCCAGTTGCCATCAGCCAATTATTTGCCGTCTGCCAGCAGATGGCAAAGAATCTTTACCATGTGCTGGCGGACGGCAAAGAGGTGGGGCTATCTCTTTTTTTGCGGGTACAAAGAAAATCGTTGACCCCCACCTCCTCTCTCTGTCTCCCCTCTCTCCGCACGGCCCCCACCTCCTCTCTCTCTCTCCCCTCTCTCTCTCCCCCGCTCGTCTCTCCCTCTCCCTCGCGCGAGCACCTACGGCGGCCGATTTCGGCGAGCTCCGACGGGATTCGACGCCGCCCAGCACACCCATGTGACCCCCTCGCCCCGCTCCTCCATCCCCTCCGACCAGATCTGACTCGCGCGTCCTCCAGCGACCACGCGTGACCCTCCCCTGCGGCTAGGGCTTCGGCCACCACATCGCCGGCGTGGCTCCGGTGTTGCTCCGGTGACTCAGGTGAGTCTCTTCACTCCTCCTCGTCACATCCATCCCTCTCTTTCTCACCGCGTCGCGTCGCGTCTCCTCTCCCTCACATATCCATCACATCGGGAAGCCATGGACGGGAAGGACGCCATGGACGGGAAGGATGCCGTGGAGGACGCAGCTCCACCACTGCCCCAACGCCATCTAGGTCCGCCCCTTCTCCTCTCCTCCCCTCTTGGATTTCTTCTTTTCCTGCCTTGCACCCGTCCACTCAAGTTCTAAACCAAACAAGAAAAATTATCAATCTTGTTTTTGCTGCATATGCAATAATGGTTGAGGAGGACTCAGTTGTTCACTTCTATAATTGTGCCATAAGTCGATCATTCATTGCTTCTGAACACTCTACCTTTAATCTTTGCTTCTATAAAACTGGCCTTTCTTCTATTGAATGGAGTGTTTGCTTGCTATGCGGGAAAAGTAGCTCATTCATCGCTGATTTGGCATGTGCAACCAAAGTGGACGGACCGTATTTAGGTCCGGTCGCCGTGAGGATCCTCTGGCCGTGTTGGATGTGCCGTGGCGCGGTGGTGCCCCCGGGTGGCGCCTCCGTGCTGCGGTGCCCCTGGTTGGCGCCTTCGTGCCCGTGCTCTCACTGGCGCCGCCGTTGTGGTGCTCTCTGGCAAGCTCCGGCTTGTTGTGGTGGTGTTGGTTGTGATGTTGGTCACACCATAGTGATGGTGTGGCTGCATCCTGCTTCGGCTACAACTCCTTTTGGTGAGCTTCTCCTTGCTCCCCTCCTGATCTCTCTAATGCATAGCTCTTGATCTTGTTGGATGTGAGGCTCTATTAGCTGTGGTTAGCTGCTGTAGATGAGCATCAACTTGTATTGGAGCTCTCTGTGATGGATTCTTGCTGTGTCAGGGTTTTGGTCAGTTACCATCTATGTGTATTTGTGAAGTATATATACTCCTGTACTGCTCTGTTCTGTGTAGTTGATCCTGGAGTTGTTACTTTGGTCAGTTACTTTACTCATGAACGGATACTCACTTGTTCTTAGTTATTTTACTTCTAATACTGATATGAACAGATACCACTTGGTTTGGCTATTCCTATTTGTCTCTTTCTAATAGCCTATGAACAGATACTATACTTGGTTTTGGCTGTTACTTTCCTAGTTTTCTACTGATAAGACAGATACTACATCTGATTTGGGCAGTGATGCTGGTCTAAGCCCCCCTCTCTTAGGCTTAATTTACATGTGACTATCCCTGTGCTGTGATGAACTAGCCCTGGCACTTCCAGGCTGTCTGAGCACATAATCCCTCAAGTATACCTTGAGGTCTTCTGTAGCTCTCCTTAATAGTTATCTCTTCTAAGCTGCTGGTGGTTGGATGTGTTGGGACTTGGTCTGGTTGGCTGGTTGTGATGTATATCTCCTCCTGGAGCTTTGTTTTTGGCGTTGCACAGTGACATGTACCTATTGTCACTAGACAAAACTGATTGTGGTGATGAAGTCTAATCTTTGGCTTTAATCACTAGTTTTTAGTTGGCTTAATTCCTGGAGCTAGTACTGATAGTGGTCTTTGTGTTGGCATTTAACTTACTGCTAATTGTGGTGGCTTCTTGATTGGGTCCTTGGCTGGTTCTCTTCTTTGGCTCTTTGGTATTGGTTTACTCTATTTTTCTTTCTAATTAAGATCACTTTGAAAATCAGGATCTTAACTAAGATTATCTTGATCTCAAGTACTGGCTCCTACAGCATTGCATTTCACCAAGTGAAATGCTACATTTCTACTCCTAACCCATTCTCTCTTTCTTAGTGTTTTTGTTATGCAGGTTGGAAGAAAAGAAGAAGATCCAGAGAAGATCTTAGTAATAAGATAGTTTTTAGGAAAATAGATATTTAGTTTTAGATCATTCCTTGTAATATTTGTTGGATATGTGTTCATGGATATGTGTTGGATATATATGTGTTCATGACTATATATTGGTAACATGTGTTGGATATGTGTTCATGGATATGTGTTGGATATATATGTGTTCATGAGTATTGGTAATATGTGTTGGATATGCTATATTGGTCATACATATAGTCTGTGTTTGATTGTGTTTGATTTTCTGTGAAAATGAATTGATATAAGAAGAAACAGAATTAATGCCTATTTGGTCTCTTTGCCATCTGCCAACAGATGGCAAAGAGCCTGCAGCCTTTGCCGTCTGCCAGCAGATGGCAAAGAGCCGTGCCCTTTGCCGTCTGCCAGCAGATGGTAAAGAGTCGTGCCCTTTGCCGTCCGCCACTGACGGCAAAGGCCTCTTTGCCGTCCGCTGCAAAAAATAGACGGCAAAGAAGGCCTTTGCCGACCCTGTCTTTGCCGTCGCTGTTTGCCGTCCGCGGCGGACGGCAAAGGCCTTTGCCGTCCGCCATCCTAGCCTTTGCCGTCCGCCATGGCTGATGGCAAAGTACCAGATTCCTGTAGTGTAATGTGTTTGTGAGAACTGCAGGATAACACAAGTAGAAGTCCCTCATTGATTCGGTTTCACTACCAGAGATGACCCCTAAAAATGTATGAAGACATTGAAGCCAAAGGTGGTATATGAAGATATTCACATTGAAGACTATTACAAAAGAAGACACGTTATGAAGCCTATGGAGCTCGAAGAATTAGATCTTTCGTAGTTCTTTTTCTTTTTATGTTGAGTCATAGGAACCACTGTACTGTTAAGTGGGGTCCAGGAGAACCAGTCAGAATGACTGAAGTGATGCCTAAACCAAAAACCTATGTCTTCGAGTGAAGACAATGAGAGTGAATCTTGTCCAGAGCCGGACAAGTCAGCTTTGCTTGTAGCCCAAGTAAAGTTGCCATGAGAGTTTGAAATGTGACCGTTGAGACACGTGTCAGTTCCTTAGTGACCCAGGGTCATTTCGGACAAATCAGGTCGGGTTGCCAAGTGGCTATAAATAGCCCAACCCCTACAACCATAAACTGTTGGCTGCTCAGATTTCAGTGCACGGCTTTTGTCGTTTGAGAGCAACCCACCTTGAAGCCTTTGAGAGAAAATTCCTAGCGAGGAGAAAAGCCCTAACTACCCAGAGCCAGAGAACATTGGGCATCACTTAAGTCTTCTTGTCTGTGTGATCTGAAGACTTATTACACTTGAGGACTGTGCATCCCCAGACGGTTAGGCGTCGCGTTCAGAGCATCCAAGAGACATGGTGGATTGCCAGTGAACGAAGTCTGTGAAGGTTTGGGAGTCTACCTTGAAGACTTACCAGAGTGGTTGGGCGAGGACTAAGTGACCTTAGCTCATGGAGAATACGGTGAGGACTTGGTGTCCTGAGCTGCGTGTTCAGGACTGGGTGTCCGGGACTGTGTGTCCTAAGGTTTAAATACCTAGCCGCTCCAACCAGACGTACAGTTGTCACAACAACTGGAACTGGTCCAACACATCATTGTCTTCAACAAGTCACTGGTTTCATTTTCACTTCCTTTTACTTACTGGTACTCATTGTGAAGTCATTGCATGCTTGCTATATCTTTTGTCTTCACAACGTAACTGTATGATTTGTTTGGCTTCATAACCTCTTCCTACCTGATCCTTATTACACTGCAACTACGTGTCATTGTGCTTTCACTCTGTTGAATACTTGATCATGGCTTGCCTAGTGTAATCTAACTTCCGCTGCATAGTGACAGACATATCTCTACTGTTTGTCTTCATAACTTCCACGTTTTGAAGACTTTCATAAAAATCGCCTATTCACCCCCTTCTAGTCGATATAACGCACTTTCATAACCGTTTTTCAAATGCTCGGATTAACATTTTTTAAATACAAGTTTAACATTTTGTATGTACATATTTTACTATTTTTAATGCTTGCTTAACATTTTTTTAATGTTTTTAAGTGTTTTTTAATATATTTATTTAAAATATTTGGAAGCATCAGAGAAAGTAAAAAAAGAAATAAAAACAAAAAGGAAACATGAAAGAAAACAAAAAAACGAGGCTATAGCCTCCCACGTGCCTAGGCTGTCCCATCTAGTGCTCGGCTTGAAGCGCGGCTTCCCTACATCTCGCTATAAGGGCAGGAGTGAGGGTGGAGTGGAAGGTGTGGTGAGGGGAGAGAACGAAGGTGAGGAGTGCCCTACTGCCGCCTTCAAGAGCGGCGGCGGTAAGGGCAACAGTAAAGGTGTTTTACTTGTGGCGGTTGGGTGGCCTCTAGAGTTGCCTCAGAGCGACCCAAGATGCTAGGGTTTTATGAAAGAAAATTTAAACCCTCAAACTTCAAGAATTTATCTTTAGATGATAGTACGGAAATTTAAGTTCTAGAAAAAGAGCGAGAGATGCTCTAAATCCCAACAACAAAAACCCGGCTCCCTCTCAATTCTCTTGAATGCATTGATATGTCACACATAGTCCCTACTCTGATCTTCTTGTTCGTTCACTTTCTTTTTATTTTTCCTTTTACTAGGTTTATACTATCTTCTTCCTCTTCACCACTGCCTTCTCACAGGTCGCTAGGTCCATCATCGGTAGCAGCATCAACGAGCAGGAGGCTGATAGGGTGGCATGCCTCCCCTAGCAGTTGTTGGGGAATCAGGCAATTCCCTATTTATTGGGTTATGTCTCCACAACGATCAACATGGCAGAGTGCTCTTCTACTGGTTCTTCAAGGCTCAGGCAATGCCCATGTTATACGACAGGAAATAAACACAAACAAGATCGAATCAAACATAGAGGACACATAATTTAACGTGGAAACCCCCTCCAACACGAAGGGGGAAAAACCATGGGCGCCAGCCAGTGAAACTTCACTATATCGGCATAGGTGGCAAATGCCAGGAATTTACAACTGATCGCTCCCCCTCAACCCCTCGGTGTCCCTAGCACAGGCCGAGCCAATATGGATTCACTCCATCAGAAGTGAGTCTTTATACTTTATATGAATTTGGATCACAACTTATTAGCCCAAGCACAAAGCCCCTCCCCCTCTGGCTCACTGGAGGTTAATCTTTGTTACTCAAGTTAAAACAAAATCTTCACACATTTCCATCTTTTTTTTCTTGCTATACTTGGTTTTGCATTGCTACTGTCACTACTGCAGGATGCTACTAATGCGACATCACAATCAGAGACCCTTTGACGAAACTGTGTGTGATGCATTAATCACAAACGGTGATGTAAAAAAACCGTCAAAAAAATATGCAAAATGTTTACGATGGCGGATACATCAAACACGGTTCAGATTTTAGTTGCGTGTGCGATGCTGGGCATACAATTGATCCATACGAATTGTTTGCGATTAGATAGAACAACAGAAATGGGCAGCCATATCAGTGTGTGTGCGATATACAGCATACAGTTTGCTTCGATGAACTGTTTGCTATTAAGGAAAGCAACAGAAACGGTCAGCCAAATCAAGGTGTGTGTGATATACGGCATACGGTTCACTCGAATTAACTGTTTTCGATTAGGGAAGAGAACCGAAACAGTTCAACTTAACAAGATGTGTGTGATACGCGACAAATAGGTCTGTAATCGGAAATGTGTCGGAAGACCGATAACAACACAGACAATTCCTGTTAACAATGTTGGGGAACGTAGTAATTTCAAAAAATTTCCTACGCACACGCAAGATCATGGTGATGCATAGCAACGAGAGGGGAGAGTGTTGTCTATGTACCCTCGTAGACCGAAGCGGAAGCGTTGACGCAACGTAGAGGAAGTAGTCGTACGTCTTCTCGGTCCAACCAATCCAAGCACCGTTACTCCGGCACCTCCGAGTTCTTGGCACACGTTCAGCTTGATGACGCTCCCCGGGCTCCGATCCAGCAAAGCTTCGGGGAGGAGTTCTGTCAGCACGACGGCATGGTGACGATCTTGATGTTCAACCTTCGCAGGGCTTCGCCTAAGCACCGCTACAATATGACCGAGGTGGAATATGGTGGAGGGGGGGCACCGCACATGGCTAAGGAACGATCACGAAGATCAACTTGTGTGTCCTAGGGTGCCCCCCTACCCCCGTATATAAAGGAGCCAAGGGGAGGGGGCGGCCGGCCAAGGAGGGCGCGCCAAGGGGGAGTCCTACTCCCACCGGGAGTAGGACTCCCTTCTTTCCTAGTTGGAGAAGGAGAAGTGGGAAAGAGGAGGAAGAGGGAAAGGAAAGGGGGGCGCCGCCCCCCTCTCCTTGTCCTATTCGGACTAGGAAGGGGAGGGGCGCGCGGCCACCTCTTGCCTCCTTTCCTCTTCTCCCTTAGGGCCCATGTAGGCCCAATAACCCCCGGGGGGGTTCCGGTAACCCCCCGGTACTCCGGTAAAATCCCGATTTCACCCGGAACAATTCCGATATCCAAATATAGGCTTCCAATATATCGATCTTTATGTCTCGACCATTTCGAGACTCCTCGTCATGTCCATGATCACATCTAGGACTCCGAACAACCTTCGGTACATCAAAATACATAAACTCATAATGAAACTGTCATCGTAACATTAAGCGTGCGGACCCTACGGTTCGAGCACAATGTAGACATGACCGAGACACGTCTCCGGTCAATAACCAATAGCGGAACCTGGATGCTCATATTGGTTCCTACATATTCTACGAAGATCTTTATCGGTCAGACCGCATAACAACATACATTGTTCCCTTTGTCATCGGTATGTTACTTGCCCGAGATTCGATCGTCGGTATCTCAATACCTAGTTCAATCTCGTTACCGGCAAGTCTCTTTACTCGTTCCGTAATACATCATCTCACAACTAACTCATTAGTTGCAATGCTTGCAAGGCTTATGTGATGTGCATTACCGAGAGGGCCCAGAGATACCTCTCCGACAATCGGAGTGACAAATCCTAATCTCGAAATACGCCAACCCAACATGTACCTTTGGAGACACCTGTAGAGCACCTTTATAATCACCCAGTTATGTTGTGACGTTTGGTAGCACACAAAGTGTTCCTCCGGCAAACGGGAGTTGCATAATCTCATAGTCATAGGAACATGTATAAGTCATGAAGAAAGCAATAGCAACATACTAAACGATCGGGTGCTAAGCTAATGGAATGGGTCATGTCAATCAGATCATTCACCTAATGATGTGATCCCATTTATCAAATAACAACTCTTTGTCCATGGTTAGGAAACATAACCATCTTTGATTAACGAGCTAGTCAAGTAGAGGCATACTAGTGACACTCTTTTTGTCTATGTATTCACACATGTATTATGTTTCTGGTTAATACAATTCTAGCATGAATAATAAAAATTTATCATGATATACGGAAATAAATAATAACTTTATTATTGCCTCTAGGGCATATTTCCTTCAGTCTCCCACTTGCACTAGAGTCAATAATCTAGATTACACAGTAATGATTCTAACACTCATGGAGCCTTGGTGTTGATCATGTTTTGCTCGTGGAAGAGGCTTAGTCAACGGGTCTGCTACATTCAGATCTGTATGTATCTTGCAAATCTCTATGTCTCCCACCTGGACTAGATCCCGGATGGAATTGAAGCGTCTCTTGATGTGCTTGGTTCTCTTGTGAAATCTGGATTCCTTTGCCAAGGCAATTGCACCAGTGTTGTCACAAAAGATTTTCATTGGACCCGATGCACTAGGTATGACACCTAGATCGGATATGAACTCCTTCATCCAGACTCCTTCATTTGCTGCTTCCGAAGCAGCTATGTATTCCGCTTCACACGTAGATCCCACCACGACGCTTTGTTTAGAACTGCACCAACTGACAGCTCCACCATTTAATGTAAACACGTATCCGGTTTGTGATTTACAATCGTCCGGATCAGTGTCAAAGCTTGCATCAATGTAACCATTTATGATGAGCTCTTTTTCACCTCCATAAACGAGAAACATATCCTTAGTCCTTTTCAGGTATTTCAGAATGTTCTTGACCGCTGTCCAATGATCCACTCCTGGATTACTTTGGTACCTCCCTGCTAGACTTATAGCAAGGCACACATCAGGTCTGGTACACAGCATTGCATACATGATAGAGCCTATGGCTGAAGCATAGGGAACATCTTTCATTTTCTCTCTATCTTTTGTAGTGGTCGGGCATTGAGTCTTACTCAACTTCACACCTTGTAACACAGGCAAGAACCCTTTCTTTGCTTGATCCATTTTGAACTTCTTCAAAACTTTGTCAAGGTATGTGCTTTGTGAAAGTCCAATTAAGCGTCTTGATCTATCTCTATAGATCTTAATGCCTAATATGTAAGCAGCTTCACCGAGGTCTTTCATTGAAAAACTCTTATTCAAGTATCCCTTTATGCTATCCAGAAATTCTATATCATTTCCAATTAGTAATATGTCATCCACATATAATATCAGAAATGCTACAAAGCTCCCACTCACTTTCTTGTAAATACAGACTTCTCCAAAAGTTTGTATAAAACCAAATGCTTTGATCACACTATCAAAGCATTTATTCCAACTCCGAGAGGCTTGCACCAGTCCATAAATGGATCGCTGGAGCTTGCACACTTTGTTAGCTCCCTTTGGATCGACAAAACCTTCTGGTTGCATCATATACAACTCTTCTTCCAAAAATCCATTCAGGAATGCAATTTTGACATCCATTTGCCAAATTTCATAATCATAAAATGCGGCAATTGCTAACATGATTCAGACAGACTTAAGCACCGCTACGGGTGAGAAGGTCTCATCGTAGTCAATCCCTTGAACTTGTCGAAAACCTTTTGCAACAAGTCGAGCTTTGTAGACAGTAACATTACCGTCAGCGTCAGTCTTCGTCTTGAAGATCCATTTATTCTCAATTGCTTGCCGATCATCGGGCAAGTCAACCAAAGTCCACACTTTGTTCTCATACATGGATCCCATCTCAGATTTCATGGCTTCAAGCCATTTTGCGGAATCTGGGCTCACCATCGCTTCTTCATAGTTCGTAGGTTCATCATGATCTAGTAGCATGACTTCCAGAACAGGATTACCGTACCACTTTGGTGCGGATCTTACTCTGTTTGATCTATGAGGTTCAGTAGCAACTTGATCTGAAGTTCTATGATCATCATCATTAACTTCCTCACTAATTGGTTTAGGTGTCACAGAAACCGGTTTCTGTGATGTACTACTTTCCAATAAGGGAGCAGGTACAGTTACCTCATCAAGTTCTACTTTCCACCCACTCACTTCTTTCGAGAGAAACTCCTTCTCTAGAAAGGATCCATTTTTAGCAACGAATGTCTTGCCTTAGGATCTGTGATAGAAGGTGTACCCAACAGTCTCCTTTGGGTATCCTATGAAGACACATTTCTCCGATTTGGGTTCGAGCTTATCAGGTTGAAGCTTTTTCACATAAGCATCACAGCCCCAAACTTTAAGAAACGACAACTTTGGTTTCTTGCCAAACCATAGTTCATAAGGCGTCGTCTCAACGGATTTTGGTGGTGCCCTATTTAACGTGAATGCGGCCGTCTCTAAAGCATAACTCCAAAATGATAGCGGTAAATCTGTAAGAGACATCATAGATCGCACCATATCAAGTAAAGTACGATTACGACATTCGTACACACCATTACGTTGTGGTGTTCCAGGTGGCGTGAGCTGCGAAACTATTCCGCATTGTTTCAAATGTAGACCAAACTTGTAACTCAAATATTCTCCTCCACGATCAGATCGTAGAAACTTTATTTTCTTGTTACGATGATTTTCAACTTCACTCTGAAATTCTTTGAACTTTTCAAATGTTTCAGACTTATGCTTCATTAAGTAGATATACCCATATCTGCTTAAATCATCTGTGAAGGTGAGAAAATAACGATATCCGCCACGAGCCTCAACATTCATCGGACCACATACATCTGTATGTATGATTTCCAACAAATCTGTTGCTCTCTCCATAGTACCGGAGAACGGCATTTTAGTCATCTTGCCCATGAGGCACGGTTCGCAAGTACCAAGTGATTCATAATCAAGTGGTTCCAAAAGTCCATCAGTATGGAGTTTCTTCATGCGCTTTACACCGATATGACCTAAACGGTAGTGCCACAAATAAGTTGCACTATCATTATCAACTCTGCATCTTTTGGCTTCAACATTATGAATATGTGTATCACTACTATCGAGATTCATCAAAAATAGACCACTCTTCGAGGGTGCATGACCATAAAAGATATTACTCATATAAATAGAACAACCATTATTCTCTGATTTAAATGAATAACCGTCTCACATCAAACAAGATCCAGATATAATGTTCATGCTCAATGCTGGCACCAAATAACAATTATTTAGGTCTAATACTAATCCCGAAGGTAGGTGTAGAGGTAGCGTGCCGACCGCGATCACATCGACTTTGGAACCATTTCCCACGCGCATCGTCACCTCGTCCTTTGCCAGTGTTCGCTTAATCCTAGTCCCTGTTTCGAGTTGCAAATATTAGCAACAGAACCAGTATCAAATACCCAGGTGCTACTGCAAGCTCTAGTAAGGTACACATCAATAACATGTATATCACATATACCTTTGTTCACCTTGCCATCCTTCTTATCCGCCAAATACTTGGGGCAGTTCCGCTTCCAGTGACCAGTCTGCTTGCAGTAGAAGCACTCGGTTTCAGGCTTAGGTCCAGACTTGGGTTTCTTCTCCTGAGCAGCAACTTGCTTGCTGTTCTTCTTGAAGTTCCCCTTCTTCTTCCCTTTGCCCTTTTTCTTGAAACTAGTGGTCTTGTTGACCATCAACACTTGATGCTCCTTCTTGATTTCTACCTCCGCAGCCTTTAGCATTGCGAAGAGCTCGGGAATTGTCTTATCCACCCCTTGCATATTATAGTTCATCACGAAGCTCTTGTAGCTTGGTGTAAGTGATTGGAGAATTCTGTCAATGACGCTATCATCCGGAAGATTAACTCCCAGTTGAATCAAGTGATTACAATACTCAAACATCTTGAGTATATGCTCACTGACAGAACTATTCTCCTCCATCTTGCAGCTATAGAATTTATTGGAGACTTCATATCTCTCAATCCGGGCATTCTGCTGGAATATTAACTTCAACTCCTGGAACATCTCATATGCCCCATGACGTTCAAAACGTCGTTGAAGTCCCGGTTCTAAGCCGTAAAGCATGGCACATTGAACTATCGAGTAGTCATTAGCTTTGCTCTGCTAGACGTTCTTAACGTCGTCAGTTGCATCAGCAGCAGGCCTGGCACCCAGCGGTGCTTCCAGGACGTAACTCTTCTATGCAGCAATGAGGATAATCCTCAAGTTACGGACCCAGTCCGTGTAATTGCTACCATCATCTTTCAACTTTGCTTTCTCAAGGAACGCATTAAAATTCAACGGAACAACAGCACGGGCCATATATCTACAATCAACATAAACAAGCAAGATACTATCAGGGACTAAGTTCATGATAAATTTAAGTTCAATTAATCATATTACTTAAGAACTCCCACTTAGATAGACATCCCTCTAATCATCTAAGTGATCAAGTGATCCAAATCAACTAAACCATAACCGATCATCACGTGAAATGGAGTAGTTTTCAATGGTGAACATCGCTATGTTTATCATATCTACTACATGATTCACGCTCGACCTTTCGGTCTCAGTGTTCCGAGGCCATATCTACATATGCTAGGCTCGTCAAGTTTAACCTGAGTATTCTGCGTGTGGAAAACTGGCTTGCACCCGTTGTAGATGGACGTAGAGCTTATCACACCCGATCATCACGTCGTGTCTGGGCACGACGAACTTTGGCAACGGTGCATACTCAGGGAGAACACTTTTTATCTTGAAATTTAGTGAGAGATCATCTTATAATGCTACCGTCAATCAAAGCAAGATAAGATGCATAAAAGATAAATATCACATGCAATCAATATAAGTGATATGATATGGCCATCATCATCTTGTGCTTGTGATCTCCATCTCCGAAGCACCGTCATGATCACCATCATCACTGGTGCGACACCTTGATCTCCATCGTAGCATCGTTGTCGTCTCGCCAATCTTATGCTTCTACGACTATCGCTACCGCTTAGTGATAAAGTAAAGCATTACAGGGCGATTGCATTGCATACAATAAAGCGACAACCATATGGCTCCTGCCAGTTGCCGATAACTTGGTTACAAAACATGATCATCTCATACAATAAAATTTAGCATCATGCCTTGACCATATCACATCACAACATGCCCTGCAAAAACAAGTTAGACGTCCTCTACTTTGTTTGTTGCAAATTTTATGTGGCTGCTACGGGCTTAAGCAAGAACCAATCTTACCTACGCATCAAAACCACAATGATAGTTTGTCAAGTTGGTGCTGTTTTAACCTTCGCAAGGACCGGGCGTAGCCACACTCGGTTCAACTAAAGTTGGAGAAACTGACACCCGCCAGCCACCTGTGTGCAAAGCACGGCGGTAGAACCAGTCTCGCGTAAGCGTATGCGTAATGTCGGTCCAGGCCGCTTCATCCAACAATACCGCCAAACCAAAGTATGACATGCCGGTAAGTAGTATGACTTATATCATCCACAACTCACTTGTGTTCTACTCGTGCATATAACATCAAACCATAAAACCTAGGCTCGGATGCCACTGTTGGGGAACGTAGTAATTTCAAAAAATTTCCTACGCACACACAAGATCATGGTGATGCATAGAAACGAGAGGGGAGAGTGTTGTCTATGTACCCTCGTAGACCGAAGCGGAAGCGTTGATGCAACGTAGAGGAAGTAGTCGTACGTCTTCCCGGTCCAACCGATCCAAGCACCGTTACTCTGGCACCTCCGAGTTCTTGGCACACGTTTAGCTTGATGACGCTCCCCGGGCTCCGATCCAGCAAAGCTTCGGGGAGGAGTTCTGTCAGCACGACGGCGTGGTGGCGATCTTGATGTTCAACCGTCGCAGGGCTTCGCCTAAGCACCGCTACAATATGACCGAGGTGGAATATGGTGGAGGGGGGCACCGCACACGGCTAAGGAACGATCACGAAGATCAACTTGTGTGTCCTAGGGTGCCCCCTGCCCCCGTATATAAAGGAGCCAAGGGGAGGGGGCGGCCGGCCAAGGAGGGCGCGTCAAGGGGGAGTCCTACTCCCACCGGGAGTAGAACTCCCTTCTTTCCTAGTTGGAGAAGGAGAAGTGGGAAAGAGGAGGAAGAGGGAAAGGAAAGGGGGGGCGCCGCCCCCTCTCCTTGTCCTATTCGCACTAGGGAGGGGAGGGGCGCGCAGCCACCTCTTGCCTCCTTTCCTCTTCTCCCTTAGGGCCCATGTAGGCCCAATAACCTCCGGGGGGTTCCGGTAACCCCCCGGTACTCCGGTAAAATCCCGATTTCACCCGGAACGATTCCGATATCCAAATATATGCTTCCAATATATCAATCTTTATGTCTCGACCATTTCGAGACTCCTCGTCATGTCCATGATCACATCCGGGACTCCGAACAACCTTCGGTACATCAAAATACATAAACTCATAATGAAACTGTCATCGTAACGTTAAGCGTGCGGACCCTACGGTTCGAGAACAATGTAGACATGACTGAGACACGTCTCCGGTCAATAACCAATAGCGGAACCTGGATGCTTATATTGGTTCCTAAATATTCTACGAAGATCTTTATCGGTCAGACCGCATAACAACATACGTTGTTCCCTTTGTCATCGGTATGTTACTTGCCCGAGATTCGATCATCGGTATCTCAATACCTCGTTCAATCTCGTTACCGGCAAGTCTCTTTACTCGTTTCGTAATACATCATCTCACAAATAACTCATTAGTTGCAATGCTTGCAAGGCTTATGTGATGTGCATTACCGAGAGGGCCCAGAGATACCTCTCCGACAATTGGAGTGACAAATCCTAATCTCGAAATACGCCAACCCAACATGTACCTTTGGAGACACCTGTAGAGCACCTTTATAATCACACAGTTACGTTGTGACGTTTGGTAGCACACAAAGTGTTCCTCTGGCAAACGGGAGTTGCATAATCTCATAGTCAATATGAACATGTATAAGTCATGAAGAAAGCAATAGCAACATACTAAACGATCGGGTGCTAAGCTAATGGAATGGGTCATGTCAATCAGATCATTCACCTAATGATGTGATCCCGTTAATCAAATAACAACTCTTTGTCCATGGTTAGGAAACATAACCATCTTTGATTAACGAGCTAGTCAAGTAGAGGCATACTAGTGACACTCTGTTTGTCTATGTATCCACACAGTATTATGTTTCCGGTTAATACAATTCTAGCATGAATAATAAACATTTATCATGATATAGCATGAATAATAAACATTTATCATGATATCTAGGGAATATTTCCTTCAAACAAGATGTGTGTGTTGTGAGTAAACGATTGCTGGTATACAATTGTCAGTGATTGATGAAAACATCATCGACGGGTTCCACTGTTTAGTGTGTGTGCGATGTGATTTGCTTTGTCTGCACAAAATCTACACTCTGTCTGCAGAGCATCAACATATATACTTAAAAAGACAGCATTGCAAAACCAAATTAAGCATACAATTACACAAGTGACTAGAGACATAACATTTCCATACACCAAAGTAAGCAATTACATGCATACTAAACTAGGAGAAACGAGCATCTAATCGTCTACTTCTTGCCGAGATAACGCTTACCATTGCTCTGCTTTTGGCTAGATCCCTGGCCATTTTGGGGAAGGAGGAACTTCCTCATGTCAAGGATCCGTCTGTACATTTCGCAGCTCATGTACGCCTCCTTCACCGCGTACACGACACGAGCTTTGTCGAGTTTCTTCATCCAGGCCGAGTGCCAGGAACACTTGTCCTTATTGCAGGAATCCTTCATGTCTCTGTAGTAGGGATCCATGACGGCCTCGGCAAGGTGAACCAGTGAGTCCTTCTCATGCTCATTGCTGGCCCAGATCTTGTATTAACCCTCGATGTTGACAAGATTCTGGCAGGTGTTGTCCAAATTCTTGAGCACCTTTACATCATTGGTGATGTCCACCGTAGCAAACATGTAGTGGGGGCTATTGACAAACCCAGCGAAACGCTCGCAAGACCTTGTGGCCAGGCAGTAGTGGTAGATGAGGACGTGATCGCGCACACACATCTGGGCGATGGCGACCTTGGGATGAGACCCGACACGAGTGCGGGTGTACTCGAGGTCGAACCCGACCACCTTGTACTTCTCCTCAGCAAGCAACAACTCCATGATGTGGATGGAGTGCTCCACCCAGACCGGGTTGTTGGTGTATAGCACCGAGAGCTCTGTGAACCTTCTGTGGGTGTCCACCACGGCATGCATGGTGAACTGCTACTCGTCGTCGGCAGCCGCTCGGAGTGCCATTGGAGCCACGCAGGATACATTATAAGAATTTTTCATGGTGGGTGTGCTTTCTTGCAATGGTGGGGCGCGATCGAAAGGTTGAAGAGACACAAGGGTTAAATGGCCGTTGTAATAAATGGGGGCCGACTGGCCTGTAATCGTCACGTCTTGTCACCACGTTCATAGAGAAGGATTCCAGTGCACGCTTGACAACACCGCACCACACACGATTCGTTTGACCATGCGTGGGCTCGAAGAGGCGCCAAATGTATCACCGGTGAGCCTATTCCCACGCTGCCGCGCAAGCTTCCCGCCTGGCTAGTTTGGCCACACGTCGGCTAGAAAAGGGACAAATCATGGATATTTATTGGCAAAAAGCTTTGTAAAAACAAAGTGTGTGGTGACTTCGGTCATAAGTTTACCCGTGGTTGATGAGGTCAAAGTTACACAGAAGGGTGATGATGGACACTCGAGTGCGATAATTAATTCTGCGCTCTATAGGGCACACGGTTGAAGAAACCAACTGTGTGCAATAATGTTGAAGATCGTAGTCAAGTTAGCTATAAAGATTGTGTGCTACGAGATCGACAAGGTAAACAGATTCGATAATGGTTAATAAAATCTAAGTCCATTGCATATTAAAGTCAAAGTAGTGCTACCAATATATGAGTCTCATATGATGCCATTTCAATGATTGTACCACAAAAGCTCAAAATATTACAAGATTCAAATTTCAGAGTTATATGGCTCAAATTCAAAGATTACAAGGTTCAAACTGATATTAGAAATGAAATCCAGCTCATCAGCTACAAACGCTCGCGCTGATCTGCTGAACATGGATATCAGAGAGCTTCAAACTAATATTACCACTTGTAAGTCTGGTTTTGTGTAACGCCCCGAGACCGATGCTCGAGAAGACTTCCATATGTTCCGGGTTTCACCGTGTGTTTCTTTTGTGCCTGCCCTTTTATTTTTGCATTGCATCATGTCATCTTGCACCTCTTCTTAAAACTCAACTAAATAAATTGCATGGATCTTTGATCCATTTAAATCGAGGGAGTTCACATGGTGAAATTCTCTTTATAACATATTAAAGTCTCCTACTATTATTAGGGAGCTATAAATAATTATTCCATTAATTTGGAATTAACCACAACCCACTTGCATTTTAAAGTTCCTTTCGTTTCCGAATATTCACATCCTTGCTCTATTCTCCTTTTGACTCCAATTCTTCTTGTGGAGCCTTGTTATATTACCGTGAGGTCGCTTGTCAAATTTCAGCTAAATTGGGATTTATTTTAGACCTCCAAATAAATCCTTTGGCCCCTCTTCTCTTTTCCAATGAGAAAACCTTTTTTTTCTTTTCTTTTCACCAGGCGACCAGGCCTCTAGCCGTTTCCCTCTTGGCTGGGGCGGCCTCCCAGGCCCATCCCTAGGCTCACCAGTCCCGCAGCTAACCCTAGCGCCAGGGAGCTTCTCCCCTCGCGCCGCCACAGGGAGAGCGTGCCCGATCCCTTTTCCTCCTCCCGTCGACCCTCTCCCTCTCGTCTCCTAGCCCGCACCACGCTCGATCCCCTCGTCTCTCTTCTTCCCTCGCGCCGCAGGAGACGCCATCTCCCGATCCCCATATCTCTCCTTCCCCGATCCATCTCTCTCCTTGTTGTTTCTTCCTCCTGGCGCCGCCGTAGAGAGAGGAGCAGCGCGCCCGCACCCGAAACCTCTCGTCCTTCTCGGAACCCACTCTCTCCCTCACCCCTCATTCCCGTCCTTCCTCCAGCGCGTCGTGCAGTGCCTGCCAGCTGCTCCCTTCTCTTTGCATGTCGCCCATGCTGGCGACCTTGCAGGCCGTTGCTGCTGGAGATTGTCAGTCCCGTGACCCCTCGTCCAGCGCGCCCTCAACTCCTCGCCCGCGAGCGTCTGCTTCGACGAGCCGCATCACGCCGTGCTTCCTTCATGTCTGGGCACACCCCAATGTCTTCGTCAGCGTCGCCTCCGACATCGCGCCTCCTGCCCTGCCGGCCATCTCCGCCGTTCTCGCCCTGGATCCAGCCAGAGCCCGCCTTCCGGCTTCGGATCCGCACCTCCCGCGCCCATTCCCGGTGCCACTAGACCGCTGCTTCGTTCATCCTCTCGCAAGCTGTCATGGCAGGCAGGAACCTTGGCTCCTCTTGCAGCCGACGTGCCCTACCTAGGCCTCCTGTTCACGTTGATCGAAAGACCGCAAGAGACCTCTCCGTCGCCTATATGCATTGTGGTCAACAGATTGATGCACGCCAAGTACCAGGTCAAGGAGAACCGCCAAGTTCATCTTTCGATGTCTCCGAAATCGCCAAGTACCACGATGTCAAGTACCCTATGGATGCGCCAAGTGCCACGACGTCGCAAGAACGAGACCGACAAGTTCGAATGACCCCAAGTACCTCTTCGAAACAACCGAGTACCATTACCGTCAGACGCTCGAACGACTACAGGCTGAAACGTCAAGTTCCTCGATGAACCGTGTATGACTACCGTTTCCCATGGACTCACCTAAGTACCACGAAATGGACGACCCTACAAGTTCAACTATAGTTGCCGTGTACGACTACCGTCGCCTCGGAGATGTTGGGTTCATCAAGTTCCTCTTCGGAAAAGTACCACTACTTCCACGATGATATGAGAACAACTACCCTCGTTGAAGGCCGTCAAGTGAACAACTACTGTCGACGTGTATGACTACTTCGTGAACGTGTACCCGACAACCCCGGAGACCTATTTTGCGCCAAGTACCCCCTCGTTAACCCAAACATCTACGAAGCAAGAACGACTACTTCCACTACCGCCGTCACGAGAACGCCTACTTTCCTCTACGAACTTGATCCATCCCGTTTGCACGCTTCAAAGATATAACCACCAAGACGATGCCCGTGAATGAATGTTGAGTGATGTATGAGATGCTCGTGGTTGCACCGTGTCCGAGTTGTTCTTTGCGAGTTCCTCGTTGCCTTGTCGTCGACATGTGGGAACCCGGAATCCAGGATCACCCCACCATCCTTGCGTGACTCGCTTCGCACACTTGCTCTTTTGCACCGGTACTCCAACGAGTTACCGGAACCGTGGCACCATTTCCGTTGTCATTGCCGTGGCACCCCTTTCGTTTCTGCCATGATGACAAATGCCTCATATCTTATCATGTCAACATTTTCTTTAATACTGAATAAAACTTCCACATGTCATCCGCATCATGATAATAACATTTAAATGTTTAAATTTGTTGTTGCACCAAATTGCTAAATGCATATGGGGATTTATCGGAATTGTTGTTTGTTATTTCCGGCCTCATTTAAACTTGCCTAAATGTTATGTTTACTTATGCTCCACCTCTTGCCATGCTTAGCAACATTTAATATTTTTGAGTACATAAATGCGAGAGAACTAAATAATTGATGTGGTGTTCCGTCAATATGCAACTCGTTGCATATTGACCTCCTCTTAACTTGTAGTGTTGCTTGTGCATTTTGCCATGCCATGCCTCATTAAACCGGACATGCATCATACTTGATTGTGCATCATGCCATGTTCAAGTGATGGTTGTTTACTATGTTGTTTGCTTCTTCCCGGTGTTGCTTCTTCGAGTTAGTTCCGATAATGTCGTGTTTGTGAGGAACCGTTCAACTAAGTCCATTTGTCTTCTTCATGGACTCGTTCTTCTTCCTTGCGGGGTTTCAGGCAAGATGACCATACCCTCGAAATCACTTCTATCTTTGCTTGCTAGATACTCGCTCTTTTGCTATGCCTATGCTACGATACCTACCACTTGCTTATCATGCCTCCCATATTGTTAAGCCATGCCTCTAACCCACCTTGTCCTAGCAAACCGTTGTTTGGCTATGTTACCGCTTTGCTCAGCCCCTCTTATAGCGTTGTTAGTTGCAGGTGAAGATTGGAGCTTGTTCCATGTTTGGAACATGGATATTTTGTTGGGATATCACAATATCTCTTATTTAATTAATGCATCTATATACTTGGTAAAGGGTGGAAGGCTAGGTCTTATGCCTGGTGTTTTGTTCCACTCTTGCCACCCTAGTTTCCGTCATATTAGTGTTATGTTCCCGGATTTTGCGTTCCTTACACGGTTGGGTTATAATGGGAACCCTTTGACAGTTCGCTTTGAATAAAACTCCTCCAGCAAGGCGCAACCTTGGTTTTACCATTTGCCTCACCACCACCTATTTTTCCCTTGGGAGTCGCTCTCTCGAGGGTCATCTTTATTTTAACCCCCCGGGCCAGTGCTTCTCTAAGGGTTGGTCCGAACCGGGCAGCCTGCGGGGCCACCTCAGGGAAAATCGAGGGCTGGTTTTACTCGTAGCTTGACCTATCTGAGTGTGCCCTGAGAACGAGATATGTGCAGCTCCTATCAGGATTTGTCGGCACATTCAGGCGGCTTTGCTAGACTTGTTTTACCATTGTCGAGGATGTCTTGTAACCAGGATGCCGAGCCTGATCGGATTGTCTTGGGAGAAGGAATATCCTTCGTTGACCGTGAGAGCTTGTGATGGGCTAAGTTGGGACACCCCTGCAGAGTTTGAACTTCCGAAAGCCGTGCCCGCGGTTATGGGCAGATGGGAATTTGTTAATGTCTGGTTGTAGAAAACCTGAAGTTGATCTTAATTAAAATACACCCACCGTGTGTGTAACCGTGATAGTCTCTTCTCAGCGGAGTCCGGGAAGTGAACACGATGTTGGAGTTATGCTTGACGTAGGTTGTTCTAGGATCACTTCTTGATCATACTTTTATCGACCGTGCTTTACCTTCTCTTCTCGCTCTCATTTGCTTATGTTAGCCACCAAATATGCTAGTCGCTTGCTGCAGCTCCACCTCATACCTTGTACCCTTCCTATAAGCTTAAATAGTCTTGATCGCGAGGGTGTGAGATTGCTGAGTCCCCGTGACTCACAGATACTTCCAAAACCAGTTTGCAGGTGCCGATGTTACCGAGCAGGTGACGCAACCAAGCTCAAGGAGGAGCTCGTTGAAGATCGTGTTCTTTATGTTGTTCCATTTCCAGTTGTTTAGTAGTGGAGCCCAGTTGGGACGATCGGGGATCTGTGTAGCATTTGGGGTAGTCTTCTTTTATTTTGGTTCCATAGTCGGACCTTGATTGTATCTGGATGATGTAATGCTTTATTCATGTAATTGTGTGAAGTGGCGATTGTAAGCCAACTATGTATCTTTTTCCCTTATGTATTACATGGGTTGTGTGAAGATTACCTCACTTGCGACATTGCTTTCAATGCGGTTATGCCTCTAAGTCATGCTTTGACACGTGGGAGATATAGCCGCATCGAGGGCGTTACAAGTTGGTAATCAGAGCCTTCCCCGACTTTAGGAGCCCCCTGCTTGATCGAATCGCTGGCGTTGTTGAGTCTAGAAAAATGTTTTGAGTCATTTAGGATTATATATATCGGAGAGTTAGGACTTCTTTTTACTCCTTAGTCCCTTCGTCGCTCTGGTGAGGCATCCTGACGTAGAGTTTTGACTCTTCTCTTCTCAAATTTCACTAAAAACATTTTTAGGATCACGCGGGTATCTTGGAATCGTTCTGATGGTTTTGTGACGGGAACATTGTTCTTGGCGCCTCCTGACATTTAGGGGTTGTGGCAGTGTCCCGAGGAGTTGAGCTTCGAGGTGTTGTCGTCACAATTTTAACGTTGCAGTTCTGGAATACCTGAGCTCGCCGACATCGAAAATCTCTTTTATGCAGTTGTTGGTGAGATAACCTCGACGCCACCCAGTACTGGGGCGGGAGTTCGGGAGTATTGCCATAACTCGTATAACGGATGCTTTTCGAAGGTTGAGGCAAATGATTTCCGAAGGTTTCTTGGTTATGTGTTGAAGGATGGATACAGCTAGATGTAGGATTTGCTAGTTTTGGGTGAGATATTATGCTTCCCCTGTATCCCCAACACCTGATTGCATAACCGGAAAGTTCCGGGAGTTTTTAAGTGGGAAATCAAGTAGCTCTTAGGATTTCTTTCCGACAGATGCATGATATGAAATTGGGGTTCGACGTCTAGTGGTCCGCCTATCCACGATTGGTTTTACAGTGGTCTCGTTGTGTCTTAAAGAGTCCTTGGCTATGCCGACTCGGGGACGCTTCGTATGTCATGTGCACTGCCTTGTACATGATGGTGCTGTACGATTGAGCCCGTGTAGGTCCCACCATGAAAACTTCGAACGAAATCTCTATCATATGTTTGTTCCGGCTTATTCCGCAAGCCAATCCTTTGTTTTGTTTTGAGTTGTGGTAGTCGAGTTGCTTGGAAGTCAAATGTTGACTCCATACCTTTCCTAAATGGTGTTCTTATACTCCGATGGGAATACTAATCCTTCTCAATCATCGAGTTTGTCATGTCAATCCTTTTTAACCGGTGTGCTTCTCTTCAAGTGGATCCGATCATTTCATCATCCGCAAGATCAACTCAAGCATTCTCAATGGTGTTCGTTTCATTCTCAACGGTGTTATCCCACCCTCCCTCCCTTTGTTTCTTCAAGGATTCAGATTTCTTATTCAAGTATCCTTTTATTGATGGGAAATCTCTCCATTCCTTTCCGTCAATGTTCTTATCCGGTGATTCTCATGAAGATTCTAGTGGAGCTTCAAGCTCATCATTCTGCGTTTTTTCCTTCTCCGATGGATTCAATTCAAGCTTTGGTATTGAGCATAGTATTTTCTTTTGCCCAATGCTTTTCTTATGCCGGTGCACCTCTTAATCATTCACCTCTCACTATTCATTTGTTTCCGAAGTGTTGAAGATATCTCAGAAGGTTCGTCTTTTCATTCAAGATCCGTTCAAACCTTATCTCGAGGTTGTTGTCTTATTCAAGACATTTAACTCAACCGGCGCAATCTATCTTTTAAATCGCTCAATGGTGTTTATTTTGAGTGGGCCCTAACCCACAGGTCTTTTTCCAAGATCTTACCTGACTTGTCTTATTTTCCGGAGCTATCCTAAATTCTTTTCAAAGTTTGACGTAAGAATGATTTTTCATCAGTCAGACGTCCTGCTCCAAGATCTTCAAATTCTTTTCATTGTTGATTCAGCCCTTATATTCTTCTTTATTCCGGAGTGTCTAAATAATTCATGGTGGTGTTTCTCATCGTATTTCTTAGATTCTGAAGACCGAAGAAGAGTTCCTCTCTAATCCTTATCCATTCTCTCAAAGATCCGTGATTCTAGCTTGTTGCCATCCTCTCATAATTGTTTTTCGATTGTGGGAATTCTTTTCACCCATCCGAAACAATTCAAGAGTCTTCTTAGTTTGATTATCCGGAGTCCATCAATTCAGGTTTATTTCATTCTAGCTTTCAGCTCTTGTTCTCCAAACCTTACCGGTGCATCAGTCAAGTATACTCTAATCAGCTCGTCATCTCTTCGTTCTCATGGATCTAAATTCTCTCAACCATCTTCGTTTATTTGTTAATTCTTCCCGGTGTTTCTTTACCTTTTCTTTGTTCATTTTAATTCTTACGGTGGTTCGTGCAAGAGTTCTCGTCATTCGTTATTGTATATATTCATTCGTTCTTCTCAATCCTACCGGTGACTTGTTGAAGACTTTCTCAAGTTATGCTATATCTATCTTAATCCTTTCTATGAGAATAAGTAGTGTGCCAAATCCATTGTTTGTCATCAATTTAATTGGTGAAGGAGAAGCATAATGTAATTCTTATTCTTGTTTCATCGAGTGAACTCAATTCCTTATTCCGGAGCCTCATCAAAATTCTTGGTTTCACTTGTTTCATATTTTCTTTTCCGGAGTTCCAAGTTTCCACTTTATCTCGTTGCAAAGTTTCATCTAATCATTGCAAGGCTTCAACCTTACTCTTTTCATCTTTCTTTTCGTTTGAACATTCCTTTGTTCAATCGGAGTTCTTCATGGATGTTCTACATGATGGTTCATCAAGGATTTAATTCCTTCTTGAAGTGTTCATTGAGATTCTTTTCAGAGGAGCCCAAACATTCCTCATCTTGCAATCCGGAGTACAATTCTTTCTGCCGTATCATTGGAGGTGGTATTATGTCATTCTTGATAATTAGAGTTCATGTTTCATGAGTCACATGTTGTTAAGAATGATGTATGTCAAATCCATCAATCTCGTCATTGGGGTTATCTTGGGTTATATTTCACCTAAAGCCTTCCTAAGGATTGTTGCTATTTATGGTGCTCATAAAGGACCCAAGTCTTTATTTATCCTTCCGGTGAAATAAGTTTCTCGTCTCCTTGTTGATATCAATCCAACCTATTGGTCCCGTTAGTGGCAGAATTTCACCTCATAGTTTTGAGATGTTCTCCATAAGCCCACTACAATCTCATTCTTTTCGTTGTTGATTTCCAACAACCCCGTGCAATCCTTCCTTGCAAGGATGCTTTCCAAGCTCTTTTGTGGCAGAAGTTGCCATTTTCTTCTCTGTTCTTTTGTTCTGACGATCGACCTTTAATTCCTTCATCTGGAGGCATTGTGACGTTGCTCTCTTCGTCCTATCATCTCGTTTGCCAAGATCATGTTTTTTCCTTGATTATCCATCCATCCGGAGTGTCGTGCCCCTTTTCAAGTTCTTTCATCTTATCAAGTCTTTCATCTCTTTTCAACCAGAGTGCTACCCGAATCGGTTCTTTCTTATTCCTCTTTCTTAACAGAGTGTTTGCAACTTTGTTCTTCTTCGTTGCATTCTTTCTTTCAATTTGTTCAACCTCTCAAGGTTCATTGGTTTCACTCTTTGTCAAAGAAGCAACTTAGTTTTACCTCTTCTCTTTATCTTCCGTTTTCCTCCGGTGCCATCCTAGATCTTGGGACGAGATCCTCTCGTAGTGGTGGAGTGTTGTAACGCCCCGAGACCGATGCTCGAGAAGACTTCCATATGTTCCGGGTTTCTCCGTGTGTTTCTTTTGTGCCCACCCTTTTATTTTTGCATTGCATCATGTCATCTTGCACCTCTTATTAAAACTCAACTAAATAAATTGCATGGATCTTTGATCCATTTAAATCGAGGGAGTTCACATGGTGAAATTCTTTTTATAACATATTAAAGTCTCCTACTATTATTAGGGAGCTATAAATAATTATTCCATTAGTTTGGAATTAACCACAACCCACTTGCATTTTAAAGTTCCTTTCGTTTCCGAATATTCACATCCTTGCTCTATTCTCCTTTTGACTCCAATTCTTCTTGTGGAGCCTTGTTATATTACCGTGAGGTCGCTTGTCAAATTTCAGCTAAATTGGGATTTATTTTAGAGCTCCAAATAAATGCTTTGGCCCCTCTTCTCTTTTCCAATGATAAAACCTTTTTTTTCTTTTCTTTTCACCAAGCGACCAGGCCTCTGGCCGTTTTCCTCTCGGCTGGGCCGGCCTCCCAGGCCCATCCCAAGGCCCACCAGTCCCACAGCTAACCCTAGCGCTAGGGAGCTTCTCCACTTGCGCCGCCACAGGGAGAGCGTGCCCGATCCCTTTTCCTCCTCCCGTCGACCTCTCCCTCTCGTCTCCTAGCCCGCACCATGCTCGATCCCCTCGTATCTCTTCTTCCCTCGCGCCGCAGGAGACGCCATCTCCCGATCCCCATCTCTCCCCTTCCCCGATCCATCTCTCTCCTTGTTGTTTCTTCCTCCTGGCGCCGCCGCAGAGAGAGGAGCAGCGCGCCCGCACCCGAAACCTCTCGTCCTTCTCGGAACCCACTCTCTCCCTCACCCCTTGTTCCCGTCCTTCCTCCAGCGCGCCGCGCAGTGCCCGCCAGCTGCTCCCTTCTCTTCGCATGTCGCCCACGCTGGCGACCTTGCAGGCTGCTGCCGCTGGAGATTGTCAGTCTCGCGACCCCTCGTCCACCGCGCCCTCAACTCCTCGCCCGCGAGCCTCTGCTTCGACGAGCCGCATCGCGCCGTGCCTCCTTCGTGTCTGGGCACACCCCAACATCTTCGTCGGCGTCACCTCCGACATCGCGCCTCCTGCCCTGCCGGCCATCTCCGCCGTTCTCGCCCTGGATCCGGCCAGAGCTCGCCTTCCGGCTTCGGATCCGCACCTCCCGCGCCCATTCCTGGTGCCGCTGGACCGCCACTTCGTTCATCCTCTTGCAAGCCGCCATGGCAGGCAGGAACCTTGGCTCCTCTTGCAGCCGATGTGCCATTCCTAGGCCTCCTGTTCACGTTGACCGGAAGACCGCAAGAGACCTCTCCGTTGCCTATATGCATTGTTGGTCAATAGATTTATGCACGCCAAGTACCAGGTCAAGGAGGACCGCCAAGTTTGTCTTTCAATGTCTCCGAAATTGCCAAGTACCACGACGTCAAGTACCTTGTGGGTGCGCCAAGTGCCACGACGCCGCAAGAACGAGACCGGCAAGTTCGAATAACCCCAAGTACCTCTTCGAAACAACCGAGTACCATTACCATCAGACGCTCGAACGACTACAGGCCGAAACATCCTCTTCCTCCATGAACCGTGTATGACTACTGTTGGTGTCAAAATCAGCGGATCTCGGGTAGGGGGTCCCGAACTGTGCGTCTAGGCCGGATGGTAACAGGAGGCAAGGGACACGAAGTTTTACCCAGGTTCGGGCCCTCTCGATGGAGGTAAAACCCTACGCCCCGCTTGATTAATATTGATGATATGGGTAGTACAAGAGTAGATCTACCACGAGATCAGAGAGGCTAAACCCTAGAAGCTAGCCTATGGTATGATTGTGTTGTGTATGTTGTCCTACGGACTAAAACCCTCCGGTTTATATAGACACCGGATAGGGTTAGGGTTACATAGAGTCGGTTACAATGGTAGGAGATCTACATATCCGTATCGCCAAGCTTGCCTTCCACGCCAAGGAAAGTCCCTTCCGGACACGGGACGAAGTCTTCAATCTTATATCTTCATAGTACAGGAGTCGGCTGAAGGTATAGTCCGGCCATCCGGACACGTCCTAATCCAGGACTCCCTCAGTAGCCCCTGAACCAGGCTTCAATGACGACGAGTCCGACGCGCATATTGTCTTCGGCATTGCAAGGCGGGTTCCTCCTCCAAGTACTTCATAGAAGATTTTGAACACAAAGATAGTGTCCGGCTCTGCAAAATAAGTTTCCACATATTGCCATAGAGAGAATAATATTTACACAAATCTAATCTGCTGATGTATTCCGTAGTGTGACATCACACCACGGCCAAGCTTTTATTCGAACCGTTTTACTGTCCCATCTCAGCGTGTTATGCGAGGCGGTTTCCTTGGCACATCTTGTTAAAGCAGAGATCCTGTCCCCTTATTCCGGGATTCTCATCAATACGGGCGTGGGTAACCCAACCGCGCCATTGATTACGGCGCTTGGGAGATAAGCGAGTTTTACCAGGCTGGTGGGGACGCATAGTCGCATCCACCCATATAAGGGGATAAGGATCCACCTTTTCACCTACGCCTTCTTCCTCCTTTGCCTATCCATTTTTGCGCACTCGAGCTCCAGCACCCAAGTCCGCACTCCCCACCTCAACCTTCTCCAGCCATGTCCGGAGCGGGAGGCAAGTGGATGGTCTCCTCCGTCACGGAGGGACATCAAAAAACTAAGGAAGGCCGGATACTTGTCTAACAACATCGCGTACTGGCTTCCCGAAAAGGGGCAGCTCATCCCCACCCCTAGGCCCCATGAGAGGGTGGTGTTCCTCCCCCATTTCCTCCGTGGACTGGGCTTCCCTCTTCACCCATTTGTCCGGGGGCTCATGTTCTACTATGGCTTGGATTTCCATGATCTGGCCCCGAACTTTGTCCTCAACATCTTGGTGTTTATCGTCGTGTGCGAGGCTTTCCTCCGCATCCGCCCCCATTTCGGCCTATGGCTCAAGACTTTCAATGCCAAGCCGAAGGTGGTGCGCGGCAACCAGGCGGAGTGCGGAGGCGCCATGGTGGGCAAGATGCCCAATGTCTTATGGCTTGAGGGCTCCTTTGTGGAGACCTTGAAGGGGTGGCAATCGGGGTGGTTTTACATCACCGAGCCGTGCGACCCTGAGTGGGTCGCAGCCCCCGAGTTCCGGTCCGGACTCCCAACGCGGCTCACGTCCTAGAAAGAGACGGGCCTGTCGTGGGGCAACAAAGGAGAGGTAACTGGACTGCAAACATGCATCCAAACCCTGGTGGACAAGCAGCTCAAGCTGGTCAACATAGTCCTGGTTATGCTCATCCGCCTGGTCCTCTCGTGTCAACAACGGGCCTTCAATCTGTGGGAGTTCAACCCGGCGCAGCACCGAACTCTGAGAAGGCTCTTCGACACTACGTACAAAGATGCCTGGAAGGTGCTTTTCAAGGGCGCCGAGGCTCCCGCATCCGCCACCGAGGATCGCGGATTCAGCGCGCAGCGTCACGCTAGCGCGGTAAGTTGTTTGTACCTTTTTACAGGGTATTGGTTTTCCATAGTTTAACTTAGTGTGGGATCTAAGCTCCCTTCCCTTTGATAGAGTTGGAAGGCAAAGTCTGGACAGATCAACTATCCGGCTCCCTTGCCTGAAGACCCAGCTGATGCCCGCTTGGCAAAGCTGCTGGTTCCGGCACCCTATGTGGTGCCGGAGAAGAAGGCCAAGAAGAAGGCCACGGGGACTCGAAAGAGTGCCCGGCGCCAGGAGGCGTCGGATCTATCATCCGACGGCTCCAAGACGCACTCCTCCCATGAAGATGAGGAGGAGGAAGAAGAGACCTCTCCCCCTCCAGCGGGGGAAGGGAAGAAAAGGAAGGCCGCCCTCTCTGGGGAGGCCGGAGGGTCCAAGAAGGGGAGAACCCTTCCTCCGGACTACTCCACCGACGCCGATGACGACGGAGAAGAGTGGCCGACCAGGGCCAAGCCCCTGGCAAAATCGTAAGTATCCGGATACCAGAGTAATTCATAATATTCGTTTATTGCACAACTTTCCCTTATGTGGAATATGTTCATGCAACCCACCCAAAGACCGGCTCGACGCGTCGTCGAGCGGCTCACTGGACTCGTCGGATGTGAACTCGCTTCCGACAGCTTCCTCCCCCCGCCCTACGGACGACACCGAAGTGTTGTCCCAACAGGTTCCAAGCCGGGAGGAGGTGGTCCCGGAGGCGTCGCAAGGCGACCTCCCGGACTCCAGGAGTAAAGGGGATGAAACCCCCCAGGGCTCCAAGTCCGGCTCTAGGCCAGACACCGCTCCAGAACCTTCAAAGGTTCCAGAGTCCAGCGGGGGACCTCCTTCCAAGAGGAGCAAGCCCACTGTGCCAGTGACCCCCGTCCAACCGGAGGCGCCGGACAATCTGTTGGAGGCATTCCAAGGCGCCTCCATCAACGAGGAGCACCGCACCATTATGAGTGCGGTGGTCCAAAAGGTTCAGTCCGCCAAGAGCGGACTGACTAAAGCTTGTACTAGCCTTTTAACAGGCTTTGAGGTAAGTAAAGAATGTGTAAATAATATTACCGCATAGACAGTGGCCCCTGATGCTCTGTTTGGCGTTCGGGAAGAAACGCCGAATAGAGGATCAAATAAAATTCGCAGGAGTCTAACAAAAAGGAGTCAATATGCATATGCAGGCTTCTCTGCTTGCGTCCGCCGCACTGACTGCGAAAGTGGACACGCTAAAGCAGAACCTCGAGCGGTCCGAGCAAGATCTCGGGCATGCCAAGAAGCAGCTCGAGGACAATGAAGGTAAGAAATACCTTGTTTAAATATATATAGAAAAAGGTGCAATTGCAAAAAATGACAGGATTATCGTGGCTATTGTAGGGGCCACGTCTGAGGTGGCGACCCTTAAGCAAGCGCTGCTCGAGGCCGAGAAGGCGGCGGCCACGGAGCGCACCGAGCGGGAGAAGTATGAGGCCGAGGTTGGCAAGGTGTGGCAAGAGCTCCAGGCTCTTATGGAAAAACATGAGAGTTTGGAGCTTGACTCAAAGACGCGAGCGTCCGAGCTCGCGGTGGCTGTTGAAAATGCCAAGTCTGCCAAGGCTGAATCCCAGAAGACCCTCCAGGAGTTGGATGAGGCGAAAAATATAGCGGCGGGTAAGGCATTCTTTATGCAAAGCAAACACATAACCGTGAGTTACTTGTTACTTACCCGAATCCGGAGCTCTCCAGGAGCGTTCGCAGATCTTCCCCGTAGCGTGTCCGATGCCGCCGCATTCTATCGAGCCGAGGAGGGTAGCTCGACAGAGAAGGTGTTCTGGTCTCAGTATGCTGAGGCCGGACACCCCGTGCCCCTGAGCGACCAGCTGAAGCAACTGGTCGAGCTCCACAAGGCGGCCGAACAGGCCATGAAGGGCCTCATAGTTCGGCTGTGGCCTGGAGAGGCTAAGCCTGGGAGCTATTTCGGGCTGGTGCGGCGGCTGGTGGAGGCCTGTCCAAGGCTCGAAGTAATCAAGCGCTCCGTCTGCATTGAAGGTGCCCGTAGGGCCCTTGCCCGTGCTAAGGTGCACTGGGGCAAGCTGGATGCTGAGAAGCTTGTGAAGGACGGGCCACCGCCGGGGAAAGAGCATCGCAAGCCCGAAAATTATTATAAGGATGTTCTGAAGGGTGCCTGCCTTGTGGCGGATGAATGTTCCAGAGATGTAATTTTTGAGTAAAACTCACTCGTTTTGTCCTGTGCACTGAAAACTTGTTCATATGCGCTAAGCAATGCTGTTTGAATTTAAAATATTACCTTCTGTGCGGCTGTTTATCAATTCTGAGAGATGGCGAGTCGTCGGCTTCTGCCCCCGTGCCGCTAGTGCTGGAGTGTTCGGGGATAAACCTGAGCGCTCTTTTTCCCATGTTTGGGTCCTTCGAGGGAGGTGCTCAGCCCAACGAACAAGGCAATCGGACTATAATGCGTGAACACTCTCACTTAGCCATAGAATTCTATAATTTTAAATTTCGGCGAAGCCCCTGGTATTCGGAAGACCGAGTTCGGGGCGCTATCCACGCCTTGGCCGGACAGAGCCGGCTCCTCACTCTAAGCAGCATAAGTCTTTAGGGACTCGAAAAACCTCTCAAACAGCGACCAGCTCTCGCTTCATCATGGCAGTCAGTTTTAGCTTTCTCCACTGAGGTGCTCGACCTAGCTCAACTGGGGCACAATCGCAGTGGTTCTCCTAGTGCTACCTTAGCCGATATAGTGGAACGTAAGGCACCAAAACATAGGAGCCGGGCAAACCCAACATTTGACCAAAGACATTATTTGGAGCCGATGCATATAATGCTATAAGTTCGGGGTGCCGCACTTGTTAAAGTGTTCGGACTTCTCACACCATGTTGAGGGGTACTAAAGCCCCTGGCGTATTTTGGTCGTAACAAAGTGTACGGATGCAACATGTCATTAAGGAACATATATTAAAAAAGAGTAATGCAAAAATAGACAGAAGCTATGCATTGTTTATTAAAGAGGGCTGCGATCAAAGCAGAACGATACAATTAATGCGATAAGCAAAAGGTTGGACTATGTAACATGTCCGTTCCAGGGGCAAGCTGCGGAATAGTATGCGAAACAGGTATACTGCTCGTGATAGAGACCACCTGGGAGTTCCATAATGCGGCGTGGCTTGTCTACTTCCCTGGTTCTTGCATCGTTTGTGCGGCAATTGAATTGCCGAACAGGCCTTCCGAAGAGTGGAGTCCTGAAAGTAAGAGAAAATTAAAAAATCGGCAGCCCCTGGTGCGGTTTAAGCCGTGTTTCGGGCGTGCCGTGATGGTGCCCCTCCCCCTATACCCATGGTATTTCTAGAGCGTAGTTATGTATGCGAAGTACTGGTATCGCATTTTTTGCGAGGGCTGGGGTTGGGGCCGCATTGCTACATGTCAGGACCCCGATCCTAAATCACACCGATCTAGCATGTAACACATCATATCACTTTGCGGCCTCACGCACGGTATTCCAACGGGTGCCACCTTACCTGGTCCGGGACCGTTTGCGCCTTTTGGCTCACGTATATGATAGTGTCGCTAGCATCCATATGACAAAGAACCCGGGCTGACATGGCTAGTCGTGAACCCAAAGTGGCACTAACTTACAGGGACAGGCATCCATGACCCAGCATCGAACGTGTCGGTCATCAGCGAGTGAATTCAGGCTGTAGCACTGGGCTAGCAGGACTCCGGTGAACCGGGCTGTAGCGGGCTAACAAGACTCCGGTATTCAGCGCGTGACATTTCCCCGAAGGGACAGACACAGGAACGAAGAAGGACACATGCCGGCCAGCCTAAGTGTTCCGGAGCAGTAGCAAGCTACCATGGCTCAGTGGAAACACTAGGAGACATTTCCCGGTAAGAGAGGCTACTAAGGATAAACAACTAGATAGTAAGATCCCACACATACCAAGCATTTCAATAACATACACACAATATGCTCGATATGTGCAAATACAACATGGCATCACAACATGACTCTACGACTCAAGTATTTATTCAATAGGCTCTGAGGAGCGAGATATTACAAACATGGGTCTCATGACCCAACAATCAGAGCATACAAGTCAAAGCACATGCGGAAGCTTAACATGTCTGAGTACAGACATCTAGAAATGAAAAAGGCTGAGAAGCCTGACTATCTACCAGATCCTGCCGAGGGCACAAGATCGTAGCTGAGGTAACAAGCTAAACGTCAAAGTCCACGCGGTACTACTAGCGAGACTGAAGTCTCTCTGCAAAAACATAAATTAAGCAACGTGAGTACAAATGTACCCAGCAAGACTTACATCAGATCTAACTACATATGCATCATTATCAACAAGGGGATGGTGGAGTTTGACTGCAGCAAGCCAGCTTTGACTCGGTGGCTAACCTGAACTACGACTGCAATGCAACTCTTTGAGGTGGCGCACACGAGTCCACATATTCACCATATCAATACACCACTATGGATCCGCTCCCGTCTCCCTACGAGAACGCCATCCATAGCACTCACGCTTATCTTGCGTATTTTAGAGTATCCACTTTCACTTGTCTATGAACTATGCAAGGGGTCCAAGTTTCCATATCCGAGGAATCCGGCTATTCGAATAGATAGTGATAACCCTGCAGGGGTGTACTTCTTCACACACGCTCTCGCCACTTATCGCCCTGTACACGTCATGTACCTCGGCAACCTTCAAGCGGAAGCCTGGCGAGGGAGTCGGCCACGACCTGACTAACCGAACAAGTCTCTAGTCCAGGTTTATCGCCTATTCGGGTTCCATCCGCAAGGAGATCCGGCCGGGGTGTCGCTCACGGCCCAAAACGATGTGAGCAGGGTTCCCAAGCCCACCATCCGGGTGCCACTTGGTACACCGTGCCACTGTGCCTAGTCTGTCCCAAGCCCACCTGTACTGGGTGCCACTTGGTAGACTACTAACACTACCTACAAACACCAGAAACTAGTTGCAACTCCTGGACAGAGATCATGTTGATTAATAAGTCGAGAGAGTCAATTAAGGATCCCAATGTGTGGTAGTAGCTGTTCATGGATCACAAACACAGAACTCAGTTCCTGAGGACGGCTGCAATGAGACAACCCACCATGTACTCCTACATGGCCTCTCACCGCTACCTTTACCAAATCGTGTTCACACACTTAGCTCACACACAATAGGACATGTTCACACACCTCTGATTCATCCCCGATGAATCAGACCTGACTCAACTCTAAGCAGTAGCAGGCATGACAAACAAGCATGAATGAGTAGGCACATCAGGGCTCAAACAACTCCTACTCATGCTAGTGGGTTTCATCTATTTACTGTGGCAATGACAGGTCATGCAAAGGATAAAGGGGTTCAGCTACCGCAGCAAGTAACAAATATGTCGTTGTTGTCCTAATGCAGTAAAAGAGAGCAGGAGCGAGAGAGTGGGATTTTATCGGAATGAACAAGGGGGGTTTTGCTTGCCTGGCACTTCTGAAGATAGCATTGAGTCTTCATCAGTGTCAACGATCACATCATCGGAACATCGTCTACCGAGAGGGGACAGATACCGGCAACAGAGAAGAAATACAACCAACGCAATGCACAATATGATGCATGCTCATGACATGGCAATATGAGTGTGTTTTGGGCTAATGCAACTAGCAACAGGTTAAATGAAGTTGGTTTGAATCCAAGATTCAAATTCAAACTCCATATGTGAAATTCAAATGTCATTTATGTGATTTGTGCTAAACAGCAGCTATAAGTTGTTCTAACATGCATGAAAATAGTACAGATGGATAGATTGGATTTTTCTGATCATTTTTCATATATAAATTATTTCATTTGGAGTTACGGTTGAATTTCTATGAAATTTTGAAGTTTATACAATTTTCTGGAATTTTCTGAATTATTTTAATTCCAGAATATATATATTGCGCCAGCATGACGTCAGCACGATGTTAGCAGTCAACTGCGGCTGACTGGGGTCAAACCTGACGGCTGGGACCCACATGTCAGTGTAACAACTAACTAACAAAGTTAGTTAGCGTTAGGTTAGCACTAACCTAGGTTAATTAGGGCCTGGGCCCACTTGTTAGTGGGTCAACTAATTAACTAAGTTAATTAGTGCTAATTAAACTCACAGTTAAACTAAATAGGGGCATGGCCCACGCGTCAGTGACCCTGGGGTCAAACTGGGCCCACATGGTCAGTAGTCAACGGGGTTAAACCCCTGGTCAGTAGGGTCAATCCCGCCGGCGTCGAGCCCGGGACGGTGGCGGCCGTCGGAACACGCTACAGGGCACGGGCGAGGCCGTGCTTGGGCTCGTTGGAGAGCCCTTGCTCCCGCGCGTCGAACGGTGCGGGTGTTGGGTCGTGGGGAGGCCAGAGCTGACGACGGCGAGCTCCAAAGCGGCGGCCGGAGCTCGGGGGTTCGCGGGACCGGCGCTGCGGTGTGCAAACGAGACGGTTGCCGTGCTAGTTTTACTCTACGGGACGTTGTGAGTGCAACGGACGCAGGCGTGGGACCAAAAGGTCACCGGGGCTTCGCCGGCGACGAGCCCGTGCGGCGGAGCGTCTCGGCTCCGGTAGAGGGGGTGGCTAGAGCTCGAAATCGGACATGGGGTTAGGGGGAAACGAAGCAGGGGCTCACGGGGATCATGCAGGGAGGGTCAGCGAGCTCAGGGAAGCACGAACGGCGGCGAATCGACGGCGACTATCGGCGGCGGTCGAGGACAAAGACGATGGCGTGGAGGCGATGCAGAGCTTCCCGAGGGGCTTGGCTCAGTGGGGAGGAAGAGGGGGTCGAGGCGGAGCTCCTGAGCTCAGCGGAAGGGCGAGGGGTGGCCGGTGGCTATGGATGCAACGGCGGCGCCCTCCGGTGGCTCTCGGTGGTGCTCCAAATTGAGGGAGGGAGAGAGCTAGAGCGAGCAGAGAGAAGGGATAGCGGTCGAGGGGGTCGAGGGCGTCTCCGTGACGTCGCTAGAGGGCTCGGGGAGGAAGCAGGAGGTGGCCAGGGGCAAGCGCGCGTGCGGGC
>NC_041380.1:128517911-128716076 GCF_002162155.2 Triticum dicoccoides | reverse complement strand
CCAAATCATTTTAATAAATCCTGAAAATAATTGTGGGCATTAACTGAATTATTACAGAGGCCCTCAACTATTTTCAGAATTGTTGGAGCATTTAAAAATATTAACAGTATTTAAATGCCCCAATTCAAATACAATATGGTTTATTCAAAAATCCAAAAATGTCTTGGAAAAATATCCATCATCTCTGGATATGGTTTTCACCCTTTTCCATTAATCATGAACATTTTTGCAAACCAATTTGGGTTCTTTGAAAATATTTTGAAGTTGAACCTATTTGCATTGCTTTGGTGCTAGGGCTTGGTCATCCCCATTTCAAATTTCATGAACTTTAAACATGATGCACACATGGAAGCAAGCATAGGTCAGGCCAGAACTAGGGATGTGACAACTCACCCCCACTAAACAAGAATCTCGTCTCGAGATTCAAGCGTAGGGTAAGATGAAGGGGAAACGCAAACTAGTATAATCTTCACGATACAGGGTGCACTTCAACTGAACGTTGATTCGTTCACCATCATTGTCTCAAAGTCTTGCTCTGAGAACTCCAACTATCATGACAACGAGAGGAAGGAAAGACCCTAAAAGAATCGTTCTTCTCGAAGGTCGAACAACTCAGGATTAACTCACGGAATGAGACATAGCAACATCTCTTGAGCTGAGAGATGAAGCACACATCTAGAGGGATGGAGTGAAATGGATGATGAAGGTTTACTAGGTAGGCAACAATTCCACACCTAAGAGGGTGGTGAACGGTTGTCAACGTAGCGAGGAGTTAAGTTGACATGATACCACAACGAGACACCTTAGGAACCGTGACTCGTAGATATATCCCCTTAAGTGGCAAAAAGAATTACCTTTGATTCAAAGATCATTGAAACTCTTTAAACCAGCCTAAGGCAATTCTTGAGCGATCGTTTGGAGGGGTTTGGTAGAATGTCATACCCGGATTAGAATGGATGATGTGGATTACCTTGTTGAAGACAACGTAATGGATGAATTTTCTCACCACCGGAAATGGAAGAGACCCATGGTAGAATGGCACATTGGCGGTGCAAGCTGGGAACAAAATGCAAATGCTGGGAATGATTCTGGTAACTGGGGAAGAACCCAACAATAGAGAGTGAATCCACTATTTGAGAAGTTATAGCATAACCGAGGAAGTTGAGAGCAAACCTAGTTAATGCCGATGGTAACACCTAACGCTTGTGCATGCTCTCAAGAACTTGAGCATTTCCATAATCATCAAGGTTTTACCAATATCCGTGTCAAGGATTCTGGCAACACAACTTACTATCATGACGAATACCAGTGGAGGATGCAGATGCAAAGGAAGATAACACCTTCTTAGATTTCACCTTGGCGGGGCCAAGGGGACAAAATCTGGATGATCGACCGAGAGACATTTAGCACTCCGCTTCTAATGTTCTCCTTGACGTACTAGCGTATCCCATTCCTTGAAATGGTCTGGTATCTAGAACATCAAGTAAAGGTCGGACTTCGGAAACACAAAAATCATAAGGCATAACTAGGGAGTAAATCCTACGAAGTCCTTATGGGGAGGTGGCCAACTTCTTCAATCAAGATACTACAATAATAGGTCCTTCGGCTGGGTGGTGCTGGCCACGACATCCACTTTACCAGTTATCGAGGGACCAATATTATAGTTCTTGGGAAATGTTCCAACCATCATATCTGCCTGAGATTCAGATCTGGTTGGTGTCAGGATATTCTAGACTCATCGAGTCTAGGAAGAAAAATGAAAGTTTGCAACACAAATCGACGAAATGACATTGCGAGATTCTCGGGAAATGAACTACGATAGCAAGCTCCAAAACATGAGCTGGTTCTGCTACACATGTGTGAACACACTGCCTTAGACAAACATGATCACATGGTAGTCTTACAATAAAACACTACCGAGTTCTGGTAGGGAACCATCATTGAGGATATAGGAATCTTGTGCATGAACTAGTATTTGCACAGCAACTCCTTTTCCTTGAACAAATCAATCAGTGGCTTGGTGTGCTAGGGATACATAGGGAATGAAGATGATCAGTCTATCAGACCATAGAATACTTCGCACATGCATGACTGACCTGGGATGATTCCATAGGAGCAAAAACAAACTTTCTCGAATTCACGACGACAACTTACATCAAATGCACGTGAATCAAAGGAAGTCACTTCTTTCATCCAAACATATACTTCATAAACAGGGCATGACGAAAATGCTTACACAAGTTTCCAACACTAGCTTAATGTTCAACAAAATCATGGAGGAGATAAGGATGTTGTCAATGGGCTCAACAACAACTCATCGGAATTTCCATATCACTGGACTTCCGCCATCATGTGAACACGGTGATAGCATTGGTCAGACCCAAAGAGTATAATGGTGTATGCTCGAGGAATCAACCACGAGTAAGACAACATTACGAATATCATTGGTTCTGATTTGATTTGAGAATAGCCCACACTCAATCAAAGGTTTGGATAAGATAATAGATCCAACAATTGATCACAAGGACCAATTGATGAAGATATCATCTTTCTTCAACACACACACACACACAAAGATATCCCTTAACATGAACTAAGTCGGACAAGCTTTTATCTTTCAACTCTCCAAGTTGTTGTTTAGCTTGACCAACTAGCTCAGGGGTATCCCACACAGATTCTTGGAGAAGGGGTGGTTTACAGGAAACCATCTTGATCACGAACTCAACATAGCGGTCAGGTGGCAACCTGGTAATACTTCTGAGAAGATATTCGGAAAATTACAAACCACCAATATGTTATTAAGCTCGAGAACGACCTTGCTTTTCAGGGCAAGACGATGTGATCAACAGAGCAAGGTATTGACAAAATCCTAACTCACCGATCGAAAAGTGCACCAACAATAAGGACTAGGTAGCACAATCTATCTTAGAATGATGATTCAAGAACCAACACACTAAGAATGAAATTATTGTCCATTTACTACCAAGCAACTAGTTGCTAGGGGTACTGATTTCACACATCATAGTTCACCCGTCGGCATTCCGGTTGCAACAACACGGAAGCCGAGAAATGAATAATGATGGCAAGAAGTATCACTGCAACAAGAATTCATAAGAGGGTGTGCAATTCCAATGATATTCCTGATATAAAGATGGTAATACCTCAAGGTAGAACAGACCAGAAGCTGGATTGCAACTTGATCTGCGGAACACAACTACTTTGACCCAATCCTAAATATGGATGAGGTACTGGAGTTTGTTTCTCCTAGTCATCCTGAATGGAATGGCTTGACGGACCACAAGAGTAATAGGCATCGATAAACGAATGCACACATACTCTTGACTATCAATTGATAGACGAGGGTCGGAAGACAACTAAGAGGGACAACTCAAAGAACATATAATTTTCTGAGTTATGGATGCATAGATTAGTATGTCGAACCAAGTTCAACATGTTTCTGCCGGATAAGCCATGCAGAGAGGTAGGACTGGCAGAGTCACGATTTATGAATGGAGAACTCCTCAAGAGTACTCTAATTGTGATCTATTGATCCAATAAACATCTGCCATAAGCGGTTCATAGTATTTGGAAGAAGGAGATACCATGGACCTCGAGGACTATCGCAAAGTTACTAATATCCTAAAGGAACTAGCAAACACTATCAACATGAAGTAAGTAGAGTGAATCTCGGGTTCAGAACCCAGGAGTAGAATGCCAGTACTAAGTGGCATCACGGGATGCTTTTGGGAATGATGGCCAGAATCATCACACTGGGACACAAATCATGGCTAAATTACTAGATGATCCCCTAAGACACCTAGGGTCATAATACTAGCTCCAACATATATGTCAAGGCAATAAAGTACCTCAACTCACTGATTTGTGTGATTAATCTGACCAAAGGCACATCAGAAACAGGAGGAAGGGATTTGCAAATGCATCCGACTATTTAGAAACCTGGGATGACTCGGACAGCATAACGGCTGTAAATGCTCAAAAAGATTTGAGACAATCACAAAAATGGTGGCATAACCACTCAGAAGCACAATATCAAGGTTTCGAGATCAACAGTTAACATACAGAAGTCGTAGGAACTGAACTCAAGCTTAAACCCAACAATCTTATAAGTCTACGGATTAGTAACACGTGATCCTGATAGAAAGAAGAGATATCCTAGTTCTTAATCCTCGTAGGAAAGATAAGATGACTCAGATCAGAAGGGCATGAGGTATAAGGAGTAAAAAGAGCCTTACATTCCATCCCACAATCAATTCCCTTATATAACTAAAGAATTTCTAGACTCAACTTCGACCAGTTTGGCTTGGTAATCCTACAGGCAGTCAAGCTCTGATACCAAAGCTGTCAGGACCCCGATCCTAAGTCACACCGATCTAGCATGTAACACATCATATCACTTTGCGGCCTCACGCATGGTATTCCCACGGGTGCCACCTTACCTGGCCCGGGACCGTTTGCGCCTTTTGGCTCACGTATATGATAGTGTCGCTAGCATCCATATGACAAAGAACCCGGGCTGACATGGCTAGTCGTGAACCCAAAGTGGCACTAACTTACAGGGACAGGCATCCATGACCCAACATCGAACGTGTCGGTCATCAGCGAGTGAATTCAGGCTGTAGCACTGGGCTAGCAGGACTCCGGTGAACCGGGCTGTAGCGGGCTAACAGGACTCCGGTATTCAGCGCGTGACATTTCCCCGAAGGGACAGACACAGGAACGAAGAAGGACACATGCCGGCCAGCCTAAGTGTTCCGGAGCAGTAGCAAGCTACCATGGCTCAGTGGAAACACTAGGAGACATTTCCCGGTAAGAGAGGCTACTAAGGATAAACAACTAGATAGTCAGATCCCACACATACCAAGCATTTCAATAACATACACACAATATGCTCGATATGTGCAAATACAACATGGCATCACAACATGACTCTACAACTCAAGTATTTATTCAATAGGCTCTGAGGAGCGAGATATTACAAACATGGGTCTCATGACCTAACAATCAGAGCATACAAGTCAAAGAACATGCGGAAGCTTAACATGTCTGAGTACAGACATCTAGAAATGAAAAAGGCTGAGAAGCCTGACTATCTACCAGATCCTGCCGAGGGCACAAGATCCTAGCTGAGGTAACAAGCTAAACGTCGAAGTCCACGCGGTACTACTAGCGAGACTGAAGTCTCTCTGCAAAAACATAAATTAAGCAACGTGAGTACAAATGTACCCAGCAAGACTTACATCAGATCTAACTACATATGCATCATTATCAACAAGGGGATGGTGGAGTTTGACTGCAGCAAGCCAGCTTTGACTCGGTGGCTAACCTGAACTACGACTGCAATGCAACTCTTTGAGGTGGCGCACACGAGTCCACATATTCACCATATCAATACACCACTATGGATCCGCTCCCGTCTCCCTACGAGAACGCCATCCATAGCACTCACGCTTATCTTGCGTATTTTAGAGTATCCACTTTCACTTGTCTATGAACTATGCAAGGGGTCCAAGTTTCCATATCCAAGGAATCCGGCTATTCGAATAGATAGTGATAACCCTGCAGGGGTGTACTTCTTCACACACGCTCTCGCCACTTATCGCCCTGTACACGTCATGTACCTCGGCAACCTTCAAGCGGAAGCCTGGCGAGGGAGTCGGCCACGACCTGACTAACCGAACAAGTCTCTAGTCCAGGTTTATCGCCTATTCGGGTTCCATCCGCAAGGAGATCCGGCCGGGGTGTCGCTCACGGCCCCAAACGATGTGAGCAGGGTTCCCAAGCCCACCATCCGGGTGCCACTTGGTACACTGTGCCACTGTGCCTAGTCTGTCCCAAGCCCACCTGTACCGGGTGCCACTTGGTAGACTCTAACACTACCTACAAACACCAGAAACTAGTTGCAACTCCTGGACAGAGATCATGTTGATTAATAAGTCGAGACAGTCAATTAAGGATCCCAATGTGTGGTAGTAGCTGTTCATGGATCACAAACACAGAACTCAGTTCCTGAGGACGGCTGCAATGAGACAACCCACCATGTACTCCTACATGGCCTCTCACCGCTACCTTTACCAAATCGTGTTCACACACTTAGCTCACACACAATAGGACATGTTCACACACCTCTGATTCATCCCCGATGAATCAGACCTGACTCAACTCTAAGCAGTAGCAGGCATGACAAACAAGCATGAATGAGTAGGCACATCAGGGCTCAAACAACTCCTACTCATGCTAGTGGGTTTCATCTATTTACTGTGGCAATGACAGGTCATGCAAAGGATAAAGGGGTTCAGCTACCGCAGCAAGTAACAAATATGTCGTTGTTGTCCTAATGCAGTAAAAGAGAGCAGGAGCGAGAGAGTGGGATTTTATCGGAATGAACAAGGGGGGTTTTGCTTGCCTGGCACTTCTGAAGATAGCATTGAGTCTTCATCAGTGTCAACGATCACATCGTCGGAACATCGTCTACCGAGAGGGGACAGATACCGGCAACAGAGAAGAAATACAATCAACGCAATGCACAATATGATGCATGCTCATGACATGGCAATATGAGTGTGTTTTGGGCTAATGCAACTAGCAACAGGTTAAATGAAGTTGGTTTGAATCCAAGATTCAAATTCAAACTCCATATGTGAAATTCAAATGTCATTTATGTGATTTGTGCTAAACAGCAGCTATAAGTTGTTCTAACATGCATGAAAATAGTACAGATGGATAGATTGGATTTTTCTGATCATTTTTCATATATAAATTATTTCATTTGGAGTTACGGTTGAATTTCTATGAATTTTTGAAGTTTATACAATTTTCTGGAATTTTCTGAATTATTTTAATTCCAGAAAATATATATTGCGCCAGCATGACGTCAGCAGTCAACTGCGGCTGACTCGGGTCAAACCTGACGGCTAGGACCCACATGTCAATGTAACAACTAACTAACAGAGTTAGTTAGCGTTAGGTTAGCACTAACCTAGGTTAATTAGGGCCTGGGCCCACTTGTCAGTGGGTCAACTAATTAACTAAGTTAATTAGTGCTAATTAAACTCACACTTAAACTAAATAGGGGCATGGCCCACACGTCAGTGACCCTGGGGTCAAACTGGGCCCACATGGTCAGTAGTCAACGGTGTCAAACCCCTGGTCAGTAGGGTCAATCCCGCCGGCGTCTCGACGCCGGCGAGGCCCGGGACGGTGGCGGCCGTAGGAACACGCTACAGGGCACGGGCGAGGCCGTACTTGGGCTCGTTGGAGAGCCCTTGCTCCCGCGCGTTGAACGGTGCGGGTGCTGGGTCGTGGGGAGGCCAGAGCTGACGACGGCGAGCTCCAAAGCGGCGGCCGGAGCTCGGGGGTTCGCGGGACCGGCGCTGCGGTGTGCAAACGAGACGGTTACCGTGCTAGTTTTACTCTACGGGACGTTGTGAGTGCAACGGACGCAGGCGTGGGACCAAAAGGTCACCGGGGCTTCGCCGGCGACGAGCCCGTGCGGCGGAGCGTCTCGGCTCCGGTAGAGGGGGCGGCTAGAGCTCGAAATCGGACATGGGGTTAGGGGGAAACGAAGCAGGGGCTCACGGGGATCATGCAGGGAGGGTCAGCGAGCTCGGGGAAGCACGAACGGCGGCGAATCGACGGCGACCATCGGCGGCAGTCGAGGACGAAGACGATGGCGCGGAGGCGATGCAGAGCTTCCCGAGGGGCTTGGCTCGGTGGGGAGGAAGAGGGGGTCGAGGCGGAGCTCCTGAGCTCAGCGGAAGGGCGAGGGGTGGCCGGTGGCTATGGATGCGACGGCGGCGCCCTCCGGTGGCTCTCGGTGGTGCTCCAAATCGAGGGAGGGAGAGAGCTAGAGCGAGCAGAGAGAAGGGATAGCGGTCGAGGGGGTCGAGGGCGTCTCCGTGGCGTCGCTAGGGGGCTCGGGGAGGAAGCAGGAGGTGGCCAGGGGCAAGCGCGCGCGCGGGCGACACGCCTCTGTCGTTCTGGCGAGGAGGAAGACGACAGGGGGGGGGGCGGCGGTGGGCTGGGCCGGAACGGAAGCTGGGCCGGCTCTGCTGCAGGTGAGCGCCAGGTAAGTGGCTGGGCTTCTCTCTTTTATTTCTGTTTTTCTATTTATTTGCTCTGTTTTGACTTAGTTTATAAACCAAATCATTTTAATAAATCCTGAAAATAATTGTGGGCATTAACTGAATTATTACAGAGGCCCTCAACTATTTTCAGAATTGTTGGAGCATTTAAAAATATTAACAGTATTTAAATGCCCCAATTCAAATACAATATGGTTTATTGAAAAATCCAAAAATGTCTTGGAAAAATATCCGTCATCTCTGGATATGGTTTTCACCCTTTTCCATTAATCATGAACATTTTTGCAAACCAATTTGGGTTCTTTGAAAATATTTTGAAGTTGAACCTATTTGCATTGCTTTGGTGCTAGGGCTTGGTCATCTCCATTTCAAATTTCATGAACTTTAAACATGATGCACACATGGAAGCAAGCATAGGTCAGGCCAGAACTAGGGATGTGACACTACACCTGCTCGGGTCGTGCCAGGCGGTCTTGTTGTAGGTTACTCCGGGCGCGCTTGACGGTGTCCGATCGTTTAATGGCTGGACTGGAGAACTGCCTGGAGAGGCTGCTTTGTACTTCTGCTGCAAGGGCCGCCGTGTGCTCCTCCATTCAGAGGGAGCGTTCGGTGTTTCCATTGACCGTAATTACTCCTCGAGGGCCTGGCATCTTGAGCTTAAGGTATGCGTAGTGCGGTACCGCATTGAACTTGGCGAATGTGATTCGTCCGAGCAGTGCGTGATAGCCACTGCGGAATGGGACTATGCCGAAGATTAACTCCTCGCTTCGGAAGTTATCCGGAGATCCGAAGACCACTTCAAGTGTGACTGAGCCTGTACAGTTGGCCTCTACACCTGGTATTACGCCTTTAAAGGTCGTTTTGGTGGGCCTAATCCTCGAGGGATCTATGCCCATTTTCCGCACTGTATCCTGATAAAGCAGGTTCAGGCTACTGCCGCCGTCCATAAGGACTCTAGTGAGATGAAATCCGTCAATAATTGGGTCTAGAACCAATGTGGCGAATCCGCCATGACGGGTGCTAGTGGGATGGTCCCTTCGATCAAAGGTGATCGGGCAGGAGGACCATGGGTTGAACTTTGGGGCGACTGGCTCTATCGCGTATACGTCCCTTAACGCGCACTTCCGCTCCCTCTTGGGGATGTGGGTTGCGTATATCATGTTCACCGTCCGCACTTGTGGGGGAAAACCCTTCTATCCCCTGTTGTTCGGCGGCCGGGGCTCTTCGTCGTCATTGCTATGCAGCCCCTTGTCTGTATTTTCGGCATTTAACTTGCCTACCTGCTTGAACACCCAACAATCCATGTTGGTGTGATTGGCCGGCTTTTTAGGGGTGCCATGTATCTGACACAAGCGGTCGAGTATTCGGTCCAAACTGGATGGGCCCCTAGGATTTCTTTTGAATGCCTTTTTCCGCTGACCGGATTTATAGCCTCTGAATCCGGCATTAACTGCCGTATCCTTAGCGTTGTCGCCGTTAATGCGGCACTTCTGCTTGTTGCGACACGACCTGCCACTAGTGTCCCTGGTATCCGAATTACCAGGGTTCTTGGTCATGTTGTTGCTACGAGCAATCCAGCTGTCTTCTCCCGCGCAAAAGCGGGTCATGAGTGTCATGAGTGCTGCCATAGATTTCGGCTTTTCCTGTCCAAGGTGCCGGGCAAGCCACTCGTCACGGATATTGTGCTTGAAGGCTGCTAGGGCCTCAGCGTCCGCACAGTCGACTATTTGATCTTTCTTTGTTAGGAACCGTGTCCAGAATTGCCCGGCCGATTCCTCTGGCTGCTGAATTATGTGACTTAGGTCATCGGCGTCTGGGGGTCGCACATAAGTGCCCTGGAAATTGTCGAGGAATGCGGCTTCCAGGTCCTCCCAACAACTGATTGATCCTGTTGGCAAGCTGTTAAGCCAATGCCGAGCTGGTCCTTTAAGCTTGAGTGGGAGGTATTTGATGGCGTGGAAATCATCGCCGCGGGCCATGTGGATATGAAGGAGATAATCCTCGATCCATACCGCATGATCTATTGTGCCATCATATGATTCGATGTTTACGGGTTTGAAACCCTCTGGATTTGATGATCCATTATTTCGTCTGTGAAACATAGTGGGTGTGTGGCACCTCTGTACTGGGCTATATCACGACGTAGCTCCAATGAGCTTTGTCTACTGTGTTCGGCCCTGCCGAATTTGTGGCCGGCGTGACGGTTACCGTCTCGAGCTATGGGGCGCCCACGCGATCCGTAGATCGATCTTGTTTGCCTTGCCTTGTCCTCCAACATATCTCGTAAGACCGGCACATATTCCTGTGCCTTGGTATGGGGTGCGGCTTGAGTGGAGGGCCGAGAGGCCTCTCTGTCGTGGCCACGAGGTGGCCGGTCGGCCGCATCAAGTGCTTCCTCCTCTAATCGGGGTAGCAACCTGCGCTTTGGGTAGCTCTTGGAGGGGCGTTCGAGTTTATGCTCTTCGGCCGCAAGGACTTCAGTCCATCTGTCGACTAGCAAATCTTGATCAGCTCTAAGATGTTGCTGTTTTTTCTTGAGGCTTCTTGCCGTGGCCATAAGCCTACGTTGAAAACGCTCTTGCTCGACGGGATCCTCTGGCACGACAAATTCGTCGTTGTCGAGGCTTGCCTCGTCTTCGGAGGGAGGCATATAATTATCGTCCTCGACCTCTCTGTCTGCCGCTCTCTCATGAGGGCTGGTTTCTCCATCCTCATGTGCTAAATCTTGCTGGAGGGGGTTATCTTTGGCACTTTCCGGAGTATTATTATCTCCCGTGCTGGAATCACCGTATTTGTTTTGGCGGGATTTTGAGCGGCGCCGCTAATGCCGGCGCTTAGGCTGTTTCTTGGAGGGGTTATCCTCCGCTGTTCCATCGCCGTCTCCTTCTTTTGGGGTGTCCACCATGTATATGTCATATGACGAGGTGGCTTTCCAGGGCCTGATAGGCGCTGGTTCTTCATCGTCTCCTTCATCGGCGTCCATACCGTCGATGTCTTCGGAGTCGAAGTCGAGCATGTCGGTTAAGTCGTCGACAGTGGCTACAAAGTGGGTGGTGGGTGGTCTTTGAATTTCTTCATCGTCCGAATCCCAACCTTGCTGACCGTAGTCCGGCCAGGGCTCTCCTGATAAAGAGAGAGACTTCAGTGTCTTCAGAATATCGCTGAAAGGCGAGTGCTGAAAGATGTCCGCGGCAGTAAACTCCATAATCGGCGCCCAATCGGATTCAATCGGCAGGGGCGCGGAGGGTTCGGAGTCCGGAGAGGAGTCCGGCTCCTTGGAGTCACGAGTCTCGCAGAGTGCGGGGCTGGTGTTCGGCTCGATCGCCGTTGGGATCGCAGCCCCCGAGGCGGCGTCCAACCGCCCTTCCTCGATCGAAACAGTTGGCTCCGAACTAAAGGTCGAAGCCAAGGTGGGTGCGGCCTCCAGGGCACTGTTTGGCGGCAGAGCTAGATCATGCTCGTCGTGACAGTGCGGCGTGCTCGGCAGTGGCTCGAATCCATCAAAGATCAAGTCCCCGCGGATGTCAGCCGTGTAGTTTAAACTTCCAAATCTGACCTGACGGCCAGGGGCGTAGCTTTCGATCTGCTCCAGATGGCCAAGTGAATTGGCCGTAGTGCGAAACCGCCGAAGACAAAGATCTGTCCAAGGAGGAAGGTCTCACCCTGGACCGCATCGCTATTGATGATCGTAGGAGCCATCGAGCCTGACGGCGATGACACAGAGGAACTCTCAATGAAAGCACCAATGTCGGTGTCAAAACCGGCGGATCTCGGGTAGGGGGTCCCGAACTGTGCGTCTAGACCGGATGGTAACAGGAGGCAAGGGACACGAAGTTTTACCCAGGTTCGGGCCCTCTCGATGGAGGTAAAACCCTATGTCCTACTTGATTAATATTGATGATATGGGTAGTACAAGAGTAGATCTACCACGAGATCAGAGAGGCTAAACCCTAGAAGCTATCCTATGGTATGATTGTGTTGTGTATGTTGTCCTACGGACTAAAACCCTCTGGTTTATATAGACACCGGATAGGGTTAGGGTTACATAGAGTCGGTTACAATGGTAGGAGATCTACATATCCGTATCGCCAAGCTTGCCTTCCACGCCAAGGAAAGTCCCTTCCGGACACGGGACGAAGTCTTCAATCTTGTATCTTCATAGTCCCGGAGTCCGGCTGAAGGTATAGTCCGGCCATCCGGACACCCCCTAATCCAGGACTCCCTCAACTACCATTTCCCGTGGACTCCCCTAAGTACCACGAAATGGACGACCCTACAAGTTCAACTACAGTTGCCGTGTACGACTATCGTCGCCTCGGAGATGTTGGGTTCATCAAGTTACTCTTCGGAAAAGTACCACTACTTCCACGATGATACGAGAACAACTACCCTCGTTGAAGGCCGTCAAGTGAACAACTACCTTCGACGTGTACGACTACTTCATGAACGTGTACCCGACGACCCCGGAGACCTATGTTGCGCCAAGTACCCCCTCGTTAACCCGAACATCTACGAAGCGAGAACGACTACTTCCACTACCGCCGCCGCGAGAACGCCTACTTCCCTCTACGAACTTGATCCATCCCGTTTGCACGCTTCGAAGATATAACCACCAAGATGACGCCCGTGAATGAATGTTGAGTGATGTATAAGATGCTCGTGGTTGCACCGTGTCCGAGTTGTTCTTTGCAAGTTCCTCGTTGCCTTGTCGTCGACATGTGGGAACCCGTAATCCAGGATCACCCCACCATCCTTGTGTGACTCGCTCCGCACACTTGCTCTTTTGCACCGGTACTCCAACGAGTTACCGGAACCGGAATGTTGCCGTGGCACCATTTCCGTTGTCATTGCCGTGGCACCCCTTTCATTTCTGCCATGATGACAAATGCCTCATATCTTATCATGTCAACATTTTCTTTAATACTGCATAAAACTTCCACATGTCATTCGCATCATGATAATAACATTTAAATGTTTAAATTTGTTATTGCACCAAATTGCTAAATGCATATGGGGATTTACCGGAATTGTTGTTTGTTATTTCCGGCCTCATTTAAACTTGCCTAAATATTTAGTTTACTTATGCTCCACCTCTTGCCATGCTTAACAACATTTAATATTGTTGAGTACATAAACGCGAGAGAACTAAATAATTGATGTGGTGTTCCATCAATATGCAACTCGTTGCATATTGACCTCCACTTAACTTGTAGTGTTGCTTGTGCATTTTTCCATGCCATGCCTCATTAAACCGGACATGCATCATACTTGATTGTGCATCATGCCATGTTCAAGTGATGGTTGTTTACTATGTTGTTTGCTTCTTTCCCGTGTTGCTTCTTCGGGTTAGTTCCGATAACGTCGCGTTTGTGAGGAACCATTCAACTACGTCCGTTTGTCTTCTTCATGGACTCGTTCTTCTTCCTTGCGGGGTTTCAGGCAAGATGACCATACCCTCGAAGTCACTTCTATCTTTGCTTGCTAGATGCTCGCTCTTTTGCTATGCCTATGCTACGATACCTACCACTTGCTTATCATGCCTCCCATAATGTTAAGCCAAGCCTCTAACCCACCTTGTCCTGGCAAATTGTTGTTTGGCTATGTTACCGCTTTGCTCAGCCCCTCTTATAGCATTGTTAGTTGCAGGTGAAGATTGGAGCTTGTTCCATGTTTGGAACATGGATATTTTGTTGGGATATCACAATATCTCTTATTTAATTAATGCATCTATATACTTGGTAAAGGGTGGAAGGCTCGGCCTTATGCGTGGTGTTTTGTTCCACTCTTGCCGCCCTAGTTTCCGTCATATCGGTGTTATGTTCCTGGATTTTGCGTTCCTTACACGGTTGGGTTATAATGGGAACCCCTTGACAGTTCGCTTTGAATAAAACTCCTCCAGCAAGGCGCAACCTTGGTTTTACCATTTGCCTCACCACCACCTATTTTTCCCCTGGGAGTCGCTCTCTCGAGGGTCATCTTTATTTTAACCCCCCCGGGCCAGTGCTTCTCTAAGTGTTGGTCCGAACCGGGCAGCCTGCGGGGCCACCTCAGGGAAACTCGAGGGCTGGTTTTACTCGTAGCTTGACCTATCTGAGTGTGCCCTGAGAACGAGATATGTGCAGCTCCTATCGGGATTTGTCGGCACATTCGGGCGGCTTTGCTGGACTTGTTTTACCATTGTCGAGGATGTCTTGTAACCGGGATGCCGAGCCTGATTGGATTGTCTTGGCAGAATGAATATCCTTCATTGACCGTGAGAGCTTGTGATGGGCTAAGTTGGGACACCCCTGCAGGGTTTGAACTTTCGAAAGCCGTGCCCGCGGTTATGGGCAGATGGGAATTTGTTAATGTCCGGTTGTAGAAAACGTGAAGTTGATCTTAATTAAAATACACCCATCGCGTGTGTAACCGTGATGGTCTCTTCTCGGCGGATTCCGGGAAGTGAACACAGTGTCGGAGTTATGCTTGACGTAGGTTGTTCTAGGATCACTTCTTGATCATACTTTTATCGACCGTGCTTTGCCTTCTCTTCTCACTCTCATTTGCGTATGTTAGCCACCAAATATGCTAGTCGCTTGCTGCAGCTCCACCTCATACCTTGTACCCTTCCTATAAGCTTAAATAGTCTTGATCGCGAGGGTGTGAGATTGCTGAGTCCCCGTGACTCACAGATACTTCCAAAACCAGTTTGCAGGTGCCGATGTTACCGAGCAGGTGACGCAACCAAGCTCAAGGAGGATCTCGTTGAAGATCGTGTTCTTTATGTTGTTCCGTTTCTAGTTGTTCAGTAGTGGAGCCCAGTTGGGATGATCGGGGATCTGTGTAGCATTTGGGGTAGTCTTCTTTTATTTTGGTTCCGTAGTCGGACCTTGATTGTATCTGGATGATGTAATGCTTTATTCATGTAATTGTGTGAAGTGGCAATTGTAAGCCAACTATGTATCTTTTTCCCTTATGTATTACATGGGTTGTGTGAAGATTACCTCACTTGCGACATTGCTTTCAATGCGGTTATGCCTCTAAGTCATGCTTCGACACGTGGGAGATATAGCCGCATCGAGGGCGTTACATTTTGAAACCTCATAATTTTTGCAAAGGGGTCATCCACTCAGAAGTCATGTATGGGGTCGACACGATGACTCCCGATTACTCTGTCATCTGAAGTTCTGATACGTCTCCAACGTATCTATAATTTTTGATTGTTCCATGCTACTATATTATCTATTTTGGATGATAACGGGATTTATTTTACACTTTTATATTATTTTTGGGACTAACCTATTAATTGGAGGCCCAGCTCAAATTGCTGTTTTTGCCTATTTCAGTGTTTCGTAGAAAAGGAATATCAAACGGAGTCCAAATGGAATGAAACCTTCGGGGACGTGATTTTTGGAACAAACATGATCCAGAGGACTTGGAGTGGACATCAAGCAATCAACGAGGAGGCCACGAGGCAGGGGGTGCGCCTACCCCTGGGCGCGCCATCCACCCTCGTGGGCCCCTTGTTGCTCCACCGACCTACTTCTTCCTCCTATATATATCCATGTACCCCGCAAACATCCAGGAGCACCATGAAACCCTATTTCCACCACCGCAACGGAAAAGAAGGAATTCCTTATTGATATGAGTAGTCTATCATCCCTAATAAGCCATGCCATCACATACACCCCACTCAGAGGAACTGACATCCTCGTCGGGCCACAAGAACGTTCCCTCTTGGCACATATGTCTGTGCTTCCAGTCCAGTACATGTGCCATGCCGTGTGCCACGACAGGTCACAAACGTCATGAACAACATGACCACGCACCTGTCCGCAACCATCTGTGTAACCGCAGGGTCGGCTCTGATACCAACTTGTAATGCCCCGGACACACCCGCCGGTGGTCATTACTCCTGGCGTGATCTAGACTGGCCCCACAGATCAATACTAGTCTTTTCTGCGCACTTTGTCCTCACTCGTGCGCACCCGGGAGCAACTTCCCGGTCGGTTACCCATCCTGAAATTACTCCAAGCTGAGCACGCTTAACTTTGGAGTTATGTCCGAATGGGCTTCCGGAAAAGAAGGAATTCCTTATTGATATGAGTAGTCTATCATCCCTAATAAGCCAGGCCATCACACCGCCGAAGGGGGCATTGATCACGGAGGGCCTCTACATCAACTCCATGACCTCTCTAGTGATGTGTGAGTATTCTACTTCAGACCTTCGGGTCCATAGCTAGTAGCTAGATGGCTTCTTCTCTCTCTTTTGATCTCAATACAAAGTTCTCCTCGATTCTCTTGGAGATATATTCGATGTAACTCTTCTTTTTGCGGTGTGTTTGTCGAGATCCGATGAATTGTGGGTTTATGATCAAGTTTATCTATGAACAATATTTGAATCTTCTATGAATTCTTTTATGTATGAGTGGTTTATCTTTGCAAGTCTCTTCGAATTATTAGTTTGGTTTGGCCTACTAGATTGATCTTTCTTGCAATGGGAGAAGTGCTTAGCTTTGGGTTCAATCTTGCGGTGCTCGATCCCAGTGACAGAAAGGGAAACAACACATATTTTATTGTTGCCATCGAGGATAAAAAGATGGGTTTACATCATATTGCATGAGTTTATCCCTCTACATCATGTCATCTTGCTTAAGGCCTTACTCTGTTCTTATGAACTTAATACTCTAGATGCATGCAGGATAGCGGTCGATGTGTGGAGTAATAGTAGTGGATGCAGAATCGTTTCGGTCTACTTGTCACGGACGTGATGCCTATATACATGATCATGCCTAGATATTCTCATAATTATCCGCTTTTCTATCAATTGCTCGACAGTAATTTGTTCACCCACCGTAATACTTATGCTATCTTGAGAGAAGCCACTAGTGAAACCTATGGCCCCCGGGTCTATTTTTTATCATACAAGTTTCCAATCTATTTTATTTTGCTATCTTTTACTTTCAATCTATATCATAAAAATACCAAAAATATTTATCTTATTATTATCATCTCTATCAGATCTCACTCTTGCAAGTGGCCAAGAAGGGATTGACAACCCCTTTATCGCGTTGGTTGCGAGGTTCTTATTTGTTTGTGTAGGTACAAGGTGACTCACGCATGGTCTCCTACTGGATTGATACCTTGGTTCTCAAAAACCGAGGGAAATACCTAGGCTGCTTTACTGCACCACCCTTTCCTCTTCAAGGGAAAACCAACGCAGTGCTTAAGAGGTAGCAAGAAGGATTTCTGGCGCTGTTGCCGGGGAGATCTACCCCAAGTCAAGACATATCAAGTACCCATCACAACTCTTATCCTTCGCATTATATTATTTTCCATTTGCCTCTCGTTTTCCTCTCCCCCACTTCACCCTTGCCATTTTATTCGCCCTCTTTTCCATTCACCCTCTTTTCCATTCGCCCTCTTTTTCCGTTCGCCTCTTTTTCGCTTGCTTCTTGTTTGCTTGTGTGTTGGAGTGCTTTCTAGTCACGATGGCTCAAGATAATACTAAATTGTGTGACTTTGCCAATACCAACAATAATGATTTTATTAGCACTCCGATTGCTCCTCTTGATATTAATACTGCTTTGCTGAATCTTGTCATGAAGATCCATTTTCTGGCCTTCCTAGTGAAGATGCCGCTACCCATCTAAACAACTTTGTTGATTTGTGTGATATGCAAAAGAATAAAGATGTGGACAATGATATTGTTAAACTTAAGCTATTTCCGTTTTCGCTTAGAGATCGTGCTAAAGCTTGGTTTTCGTCTTTGCCTAAAAATAGTATTGATTCATGGAATAAGTGCAAAGATGCTTTTATCTCTAAGTATTTTCCTCCCACTAAGATCATCTCTCTTAGAAACGATATTATGAATTTTAAGCAACTTGATCATGAACATGTTGCACAAGCTTGGGAGAGGATGAAATCAATGATACGTAATTGCCCATCACATGGTTTGAGTTTATGGATGATTATACAAAATTTTTATGCCAAATTGAATTTTGCTTCTAGAAATCTTTTAGATTCAGCTGCGGGAGGCACTTTTATGGAAATCACTTTAGGAGAAGCTACCAAACTCCGATATAATATTATGGTTAATTATTCTCAATGGCACACTGAAAGATCTACTAGTAAAAAGGTGCATGGAATTGAAGAGATTAATGTTTTGAGTGGAAAGATGGATGAACTTATGAAATTCTTTGCTAATAAGAGTGCTCCTGCTGATCCTATGACATGCCTTTGTCTACTTTGATTGAGAATAATAATGAATCTATGGATGTGAGTTTTGTTGGGAGGAACAATTTTGGTAATAATGCGCATAGAGGTAATTTTAATTCTAGGCCGTTTCCTAGTAATTCCTCTAACAATTATGGTAATTCCTACAACAATTCTTATGGAAATTATAATAATATGCCCTCTAATTTTGAATCTAGTATTAAAGAATTTATTACTTCGCAAAAGAGTTTCAATGCTTTGATTGAAGAAAAAATGCTTAAGATTGATGAGTTGGCTAGGAACGTGGATAGAATTTCTCTTGATGTTGATTCTTTGAAACTTAGATCTATTCCACCTAAGCATGATATCAATGAGTCTCTCAAAGCCATGAGAATTTCCATTGATGAGTGCAAAGAAAGAACCACTAGGATGCGTGCAAAAAGAGATTGTTTTGTAAAAGCGTGTTCTTCTAGTTTTCATGATAATAAGGATGAAGATCTAAAAGTGATTGATGTGTCCCCTATTAAATCTTTGTTTTGCAATATGAATCTTGATAATGATGGGACTGGAGATGAGTCAACTTTAGTTAGAAGGCATCCCAAAAATTCGGAGTTTTTAGATCTTGATGCAAAAGTTGATAAAAGTGGGATTGGTGAGGTCAAAACTTTAAATAGCAATGAACCCACTATCTTGGATTTCAAGGAATTTAATTATGATAATTGCTCTTTGATAGATTGTATTTCCTTGTTGCAATCTGTGCTAAATTTTCCTCATGCTTATAGTCAAAATAAAGCTTTTACTAAACATATCGTTGATGCTTTGATGCAATCTTATGAAGAAAAACTTGAGTTGGAAGTTTCTATCCCTAGAAAACTTTATGATGAGTGGGAACCTAATATTAAAATAAAAATTAAAGATCATGTATGCTATGCTTTGTGTGATTTGGGTGCTAGTGTTTCCACGGTTCCAAAAACTTTGTGTGATTTGTTAGGTTTCCGTGAATTTGATGATTGTTCTTTAAACTTGCACCTTGTGGATTCCACCATTAAGAAACCTATGGGAAAGATTAATGATGTTCTTATTATTGCAAATAGGAATTATGTGCCCATAGATTTCATTGTTCTTGATATATATTGCAATCCTTCATGCCCTATTATTCTTGGTAGACCATTCCTTAGAACGATTGGTGCAATTATTGATATGAAGGAAGGGAATATTATATTCCAATTTCTATTAAGGAAAGGCATGGAACACTTCCATAGAAAGAAAATTAAATTACCATATGAATTTATTATGAGAGCTACTTATGGATTGCCTACCAAAGATGGCAATACCTAGATTTATCCTCGCTTTTATACCTAGCTAGGGGCGTTAAACGATAGCGCTTGTTGGGAGGCAACCCAATTTTATTTTGTTCCTTGATTTTTGTTCCTGTTTAGTAATAAATAATTTATCTAGCCTCTGTTTTGGTTGTGTTTTTGTGTTTAATTAGTGTTGGTGCCAAGTAGAACCGTTGGGAAGACTTGGGGAAAGTTTTTTGATCTTGCTGTAAAAAACAGAAACTTTAGCGCTCACGAGAATTGCTGCCATTTTTTACTGGAGAGTGATATTTAGTTAATTGTTTTTTCAGATGATTAATAGATGAATTCCTCACGTCCAGAAATTTATTTTAGAATTTTTGGGGTTCAGAAGTATTCGAAATCTACATATTACTACAGACTGTTCTGTTTTTGACAGATTCTGTTTTTCGTGCGTTGTTTGCTTATTTTGATGAATCTATGGCTAGTAATAGATTTTATAAACCATAGAAAAGTTGGAATACAGTAGGTTTAACATCAATATAAACAAATAATGAGTTCATTACATTACCTTGAAGTTGTGGTTTGTTTTCTTTTACTAACGGAGCTCACGAAGATTTTCTTTTAAGTTTTGGGTAAAGATTTGATGGATTATGGAACAAGGAGTGGCAAGAGCCTAAGCTTGGGGATGCCCCGGAAGGCATCCCCTCTTTCGTCTTCGTTCATCGGTAACTTTACTTGAAGCTATATTTTTATTCGCCTCATGATATATGTTTTGCTTGGAGCGTCTTGTATGATTTGAGTCTTTGCTTTTTAGTTTACCACAATCATCCTTGCTGTACACACCTTTTGAGAGACACACACATGAATTGGAATTTATTAGAATACTCTATGTGCTTCACTTATATCTTTTGAGCTATATAGTTTTTGCTCTAGTGCTTCACTTATATCTTTTAGAGCACGGTGGTGGTTTTATTTTATAGAAATAATTGATCTCTCATGCTTCACGTATATTAGTTTGAGAGTCCTTTAGAACAACATGGCAATTTTCTTTTAGGCATAATAAAAACTTTCATATAAGTGCATTGAATACTAAGAGAAGTTTGATACTTGATGATTGTTTTGAGATATGGAGATAGTGATATCAAAGTTGTTCTTGTTGAGTAGTTGTGAATTTAAGAAATACTTGTGTTGAAGTTTGCAAGTCCCGTAGCATGCACGTATGGTAAACATTGTGTAACAAATTTGAAACATGAGGTGTTATTTGATTGTCTTCCTTATGAGTGGCGATCAGGGACGAGCGATGGTCTTTTCCTACCAATCTATCCCCCTTGGAGCATGCGCGTAATACTTGGTTTTTGATGACTTGTAGATTTTTGCAATAAGTATGTGAGTTGTTTATGACTAATGTTGAGTCCATGGATTATACGCACTCTCACCTTCCATCATTGCTAGCCTCTTCGGTACCATGCATTTCCCTTTCTCACCTTGAGAGTTGGTGCAAACTTCGCCGGTGCATCCAAACCCCGTGATACGATACGCTCTAGCACACATAAAACTCCTTATATCTTCCTCAAAACAGCCACCATACCTACCTATTATGGAATTTCCATAGCCATTCCGAGATATATTGCCATGCAACTTTCCACCGTTCCATTTATTATGACACGCATCATCATTGTCATATTGCTTTGCATGATCATGTACTTGACATTGTATTTGTGGCAAAGCCACCATTCATAATTTTTTCATACATGTCACTCTTGATTCATCGCAATCCCAGTACACCGCTGGAGGCATTCATATAGAGTCATATCTTGTTCTAGTATCGAGTTGTAATTATTGAGTTGTAAATAAATAGAAGTGTGATCATCATCATTAATAGAGCATTGTCCCAAATAAAAAAAAGAAAGGCCCAAAAAAGAAAAGAAAAAGGAATGCCCAAAAAAGGGAAAATAAAAAGGGGCAATGCTACTATCCTTTTTCCGCACTTGTGCTTCAAAGTAGCACCATGATCTTTATGATAGAGAGTCTCTTGTTTTGTCATTTTCATATGTGGGCAATTTTCATTATAGAACTTGGCATGTATATTCCAACAATGGGCCTCCTCAAGTGCCCTAGGTCTTCATGAGCAAGCAAGTTGGATGCACACCCACTTAGTTTCTTTTGTTGAGCTTTCATACATTTATAGCTCTAGTGCATCCGTTGCATGGCAATCCCTACTCCTTGCATTGACATAAATTGATGGGCATCTCCCTAGCCCATTGATTAGCCGCGTCGATGTGAGACTTTCTCCTTTTTTGTCTTCTCCACATAACCCTCTCTGAGGGAGTCCTGGATTAGGGGGTGTCCGGATGGCCGGACTATACCTTCAGCCGGACTCCTGGACTATGAAGATACAAGATTTAAGACTTCGTCCCGTGTCTAGAAGGGACTTTTCTTGGCGTGGAAGGCAAGCTTGGCGATACGGATATGTAGATCTCCTACCATTGTAACCGACTCTATGTAACCCTAACCCTATCCGGTGTCTATATAAATCGAAGGGTTTTAGTCTGTAGGACAACACAATCATACCATAGGCTAGCTTCTAGGGTTTAGCCTCTCTGATCTCGTGGTAGATCTACTCTTGTACTACCCATATCATCAATTTTAATCAAGCATGACATAGGGTTTTACCTCCATCGAGAGGGCCCAAACCTGGGTAAAACTTCGTGTCCCTTGCCTCCTGTTACCATCCGGCCTAGACGCACAGTTCGGGACCCCCTACCCGAGATCCGCCGATTTTGACACCGACATTGGTGCTTTCATTGAGAGTTCCTCTGTGTCGTCGCCATCAGGAAGGATGCCTCGCCCCGTCTTTAAAGACGGCACTATTGCTAAGGGAGCTTTGGCTGTCGGCCAAACCCTCCGGCTAGGTGGTTTTCTTATGACCGCCTGTTTGGCTTCTGTGCCGACGATGACCTCTCGAGCCATCGAAAACAATCTTCATGTCAGCTCGAAACTCGCCGAGTAGTTAGATCCAATGGAGCTCTCCTCCATAAACGAGCTCTTGGATCGCATCGCCGCCCTGGGAGTCGCTACAGATTACGACCAGATTGGGCCCAAGCCCGATCTGAGAGAGATTAACTCTCCCCAAGTCACCCATCACGTTGCCGTGGTAGAGGGACAATGCAACGACCCCTCATCTATCTTAAGGACTAGCTACGTCCGGATTCCCGATCCCTCCAAGCCGGATACCCGCGAAGGGGAGGATATCACTCAAGACCTGAACTTAGAGTCGGGTGATGGACTGGATTCATTGGACAACATCCAGGAATCCAAATTTTCGAGTTCGGAAATTCCTCGGCCTCTGAGCCTCAGATGGGGTGAGGCTTCGGATTTAATTCCACCCACCCACCCGAACATTAGCGATCTATCCCAAATTAGGCAAGAGCCCGAAGAAACAGTACATCATTACTGGGCCAGATTCCTCCTGGTTATGAACAGGATAAAGGACTGCCGCGAGGAAGACGCAATTTCATTCTTCTGCAATAATTGCACGGACAAGGGAATCCTCAACGCCATAAGTCGCCGTGATATTACACGCTTCGCTGACTTGGCATCCATAGTACGAAAGTACTGTGCGATGGAAAGCGCCTGGAAAACCGAAATAAAATTTCGGGACAATCCGGCCCTGAATGCAAACCCAGTCCGAAATAAAAGGGTGCATCATCGCCAGACACCCGGGTCAAACACCAAAAAGCAAAAACCCTCTACAGGGCATGGAACCGTATTGGAAGGATGGCTTAATGGACCCTGTAAAATTCACAGTACAGAGGACGCCACACCAACTCACAGCCTTAGAGCATGTTGGATACTCCGGCAGGTGGCCAAAATTGGCGAAGATCTCCTAATCCCGGAGGCCACAGAAAGCCACCCCAGAGACGCCAATACGGTATTAACAGTCTTCGAGACTTTCGCATCAAATAACATGCGAAAAAGGACACTCTGCAGCCTTGCCAAAATCTACCAAGTGGCAACAATAAACCCATGGAGTGACACGGCTATCACCTTTAACGCCAGTGATGAACCTAAATTCCGAACAGCCCGAGTACCAGCTGCATTGGTCCTCAGTCTAATAGTGGACGGCTTTCGTCTTACCAAGGTACTCATGGACGGCGGCAGCGGATTGAACCTCATTTACGAGGAAACCCTTCAGAAAACGGAAATAGACTGGAACCGCATTGAGCGAAGCAGCACAACCTTTAGAGGAATAATCCCCAGTCGGGAAGCGCGCTATACAGGAAAAATCACACTAGATGTGGTGTTCGGCACGCCGGATAATTACAGGTCCGAAGAGGTCATGTTCCATGTGGCTCCGTTCAGCAGCGGTTATCATGCTCTGCTAGGGCGGGAAGCGCTTACAATCTTCCAAGCAATACCCCATTACGGGTACATGAAGCTCAAGATGCCCGGGCCCAACGGGATCATCACTCTCGCTAGTGATCCGTACATAGCACTCCGCGCCGAAAACAAGACAGCCGCACTGGCCCTTGAGGCACTATCCGAAGCCCTAGCGGTTGAGGAACTGACTGCGCTGCGCTCCACGGTGAATAGAAACGATGGTACTCGACAAAAGATCCAAGTCCACCTCCTTTAAACCAGCGGACGAAATAGTCAAATTCCAGGTCTATCCAACGGACCCCAATAAACAGCTTCCATCGGGGCACATTTAAACCCTGATGTAGATGCCGCACTGCGAGAATTCCTACGAGAGAACTGGGACATTTTCGCCTGGCACCCTTCAGACATGCCAGGAATCCCACGCAGGCTGGCCGAGCATAGCTTAAATATCCTAAAAGAATTCAAACCTGTCAAGAAAGCTCTTCGGCGTTTTTCCGAACCTAAGAGACAGGCCATGGGAGAGGAGCTAGCAAAGCTATTGGAGGCCAGATTCATCAGAGATATAAAACATCCGGACTGGCTAGCAAACCTGGTGATGGTACCAAAGAAGGACAAATCCTGGCGCCTGTGCGTTGATTTTAAAGACCTTAACAAGGCTTGCCCAAAGGATCCCTCCCCCCTCCCCCGCATCGATCAAATTATCAACGATACCGCAGGACACGACTCGTTGTGTTTCCTCGACGCATATTCCGGCTACCATCAAATCAAGATGGCAGAATCAGACCAAGCCGCAACGGCATTTATCACACCATACGACCCATTCTACTTCAACACAATGCCCTTCGGGCTCAAAAACACCGGCGCTACTTATCAGCGCATGATTCAGACATGTCTGGCAAACCAGATCGGCAAAACAGTGGAGGCATATGTAGATGATGTGGTCATCAAAACAAGACATGTCGAATCTCTAGTAGACGACTTGAGGCTCACATTTGATAACCTCCGAACATACGACATCAAGCTCAACCCGGAAAAATGTGTTTTCGGCGTCCCAGCCGGAAAGCTCTTGGGCTTCATTGTATCCGGTAGAGGAATTGAAGCAAATCCAGCCAAGATCCGACCTCTGTCACAATTGGATATCCCAAAGGACCTCAAACAAATACAAAAATTAACCGGATGCGTGGCGGCTCTAAGCCGCTTTATCTCCTGCTTGGGAGAAAAGGCCCTACCCCTTTACCGCCTCCTTCGGTGCACCGAACACTTCGAATGGACGGATGCAGCCACGACCGGACTCGATGAAATAAAAGCCATACTGGCAACAAACCCAGTCCTGGCCGCGCCAAACATTGGCAAACCAATGCTATTATACATTGCAGCAACACATCAGGTTGTAAGCGCAGTGCTCGTCGTCGAACGAGAAACGGACGAACACAAATTCCCCCTTCAAAAGTTGGTCTATTATGTGTCCACTGTCCTCACTCCCTGCAAATCACGGTACCCGCATTATCAAAATATTGCGTAAGCGGTATTCATGGCATCCCGGAAGCTACGACACTACTTTCAAGAGTGTTCAATAACAGTGGCCTCGGAAGTACCACTTAACGATATTATAAACAACCGTGACGCAACGGGCCAGATTGCAAAATGGGCCATTGAGCTCCTCCTGTTCGACATAACTTATAAGCCATGGTGAGCCATCAAGTCGCAAGTCTTGGCCGACTTCGTCGCAGAATGGACGGAGGCCGAACTCCCTATAGAGTACGGCACATATTCAAATTGGATCATGCATTTCGACGACTCCAAGATGTTGGCCGGACTGGGGGCTGGCGTTGTTTTGACGTCCCCCACAGGAGACACAGTTCAATATGTACTCCAGATTATGTACACAGAATCCAACAATGGAGCTGAATATGAGGCCCTTCTACATGGTCTTCGGATGGCAGTATCCATGGGCATTCAACGCCTAGAGGTGCGCGGGGACTCAAACCTCGCAATATCCCAAATAAATGGAGACTTTGATGCTAAGGATCCAAAAATGGCAGCTTACCGCAACGCCGTCCTAAAAATGTCAGCTCGGTTCGAAGGGCTTGAATTCCACCATGTAGCCCAGGAAAATAATCAGGCGGCAGATGTCCTGGCACGCATCGGTGCAAAACGCGATGTAGTCCCCCCAACATCTTCTTGGAAAGGCTGTTCAAGCCATCCTTAGTATGGGAAGGGGAGCCGAACAATAACAGCCCGGACCCAACCGCACTGCCTGACACCGAACATTCTGACACAATCGGAGGCTCTACCAACGAAATAACACCTTCAGCCCACGTAATAATGGCCGTTATCGCCCTGTGGACGGAACCATTCCTCGCCTACATTACTAGGCAGGAACTCCCCGAGGACCAAAATGAGGCACGCTGCATAGTGCGGTGATCCAAAGCCTACAAAGTCCACGAGGGAGAGCTTTATAAGAAAAGCACTACCAGAGTCCTTCAAAGGTGCATCTCCGAAGAGGAAGGGCGGAACCTCCTGGCTGAAATTCATGCCGGACTCGGCGGTCATCACGCGGCAGCTTGGTCCCTTGTAAGCAAGGCCTTTCGTACAAGCTTCTATTGGCCGATGGCCCGGGCAGACGCCCAGGACTTAGTCCAACGATGCACCGGTTGCCAGCTCTTTGCAAACCAAAGCCATATGCCACCCACCGCCCTCCAAACTATCCCCATCACTTGGCCCTTTGCAGTCTGGGGGCTTGACATGGTTGGACCCCTTAAAGGCGGAACCCACAAGCAAAAGTACTTACTGGTCATGGTGGATAAGTTCACCAAATGGATAGAAGCCAAGCCTGTTAAGACGGCCAAATCCGGACCGGTGATAGACTTCATATCCGGGGTTGTACACCATTACGGCATCCCCCACAGCATCATCACTGATAACGACATGAACTTTACAGCCGACGAGGTAAAACTCTGGTGCAAAAACATGGGCATCAAGCTCGATTATGCTTCCATCTATCACCCACAAACTAACGGCCAGGTCGAACATGCAAATGGTCTCATCATGAGCGGCATCAAACCCAGATTAGTGCGGTCCCTCAAGGAATCTAACACGCACTGGGTAGAGGAGCTCGACTCTGTACTCTGGGGGTTGCGGACCACGCCGAATCGCACCACCGAATACACACCATTCTTCATGGTGTATGGGTAGAGGCAGTTTTACCTTGCGACATAATTCATGACTCACCTCGAATGCACATGTACGAAGAAAGAGAAGCCGAGCTCGATCGGCAGGACAGCTTGGACGCATTGGAGGAGGAGCATGACGTGGCAAAACCCCGTTCCGCATTCTATCAACAGCAAGCTCGAAGATACCAAAGCAGAGAAGTATGGGCCAAAAATTACAACGTTGGCGAATTAGTTCTACGACTACCGGACAAGAAAAAGGACAAACTCAAGCCCAAGTGGGAAGGTCCCTTCATAATTGACCAAGTCCTGACTGGTGGAGCGTACCGCCTGCGAGATGCATCAGATAACCGACTCGAGCCGAACCCATGGAATGCAGCCCGTCTCCGAAGATTCTATGCCTAGCGCCGGACTCTGTGTTCGTCTCCTTCCTCTGTCCATTTTTTATACTTTCTGTCTTACATTCCTCTTCTCTCTCTCTCTCTCTCTCTCTCTCTCTCTCTCTCTCTCTCTCTCTCTCTCTCTCTCTCTCTCTCTCTCTCTTATAGCCTTTAAAGGCTCATAAAGTGACGCGCTATCCGCGCTCATTAAACCTGGGGGCTTCTTTAAACAGAAGCTTATTTATACGGGCTTCATGCCCAACACATGTGTCACACTTCTGCATGTACCTTTTATTCACCATTATATGCATCGATATGACTTAAGTTTTGGCCAAGCTGGGTTGCCTGGCTCCTGTGCTTACCCCTACGTTCCCGATTGTTCGGCTAGGTGGTAAAGGGAGCACCTCTGCAATTGTTACTGCCGGGTCAGCCGGACGTGTACCTCAGACTGGGTGAAGCCAAAAGCTAGCGTTCTTAAGGGAATATTCGGTCGGTGAACTAAAGATGATCTTTTTTTTATTTATCTATACGCCCCCAGATGTTTTTCCTGCGTTTCTTTTCGTAGCATGGACATGCACTTTAGGGCATGCCTCCCAGGGAAAGGAACCCCTAACGGAACTATTCTCCCTGGAAGATGTTTCTTACTAACCATGTAATATAACATAACTAGTCGGGCACTTGTCTGTTCACGCACTAATGACCCCTACGCCTGGTCTCCATGCATTCCCCGGTTCCTATATAACCGCATGGGGATTCGGACACACTCCGGACCGTCAGGTCCCGAGGCTGAAGCGAAAAGGTCGGCCATGACAAATGATCTACAATCCGGCTAGAAGGCATTATAAATGTCAATTAAATTACATAGTCATTTTGACTGATTGTATTCCTCTTCAATACCATCTAACAGGCTGTCTAATTTACAGTCCTGCTGGGAATACTTTGCGGCCAACTCTACTTGGCCGTATACTAAGCTTACAGGGATCTCCTTCCCATCGGGCCCTACAAGACCGACCTCGGCCATGTGGTTGGGGTCAGCCTTTGTATACCGCATCTTCACCACGGCCCAGGCCTCCCTAGCGCCTTGACGGCAGGCCGATATCTTCCACAATCGGAAGCGCCTCCGTGCTCCCTTTAGCTTCTCCGCAAGCTCTCCAAGACCTTCGGGCATGGAGATGGATGGCCACAGGGCCTGGGCGACGTCTTGCATCGCCTACCAAACTTGATCGAGCAGTTGCGAGAGCTCGGGAAGAAGGTCACCCGTAGAACCGGGCATCTCCTCTGGAGGACGACCTGTTAGCACACCTACAAACATTGCTCTGTTAGTCGACTTCCCCGCCGAACTTTCTTTCAAAGGTTCGTTCAAGCACTTACTAAATATGCCGCGCCAAAGCCGCTGATTCTCCTTAACGGAGTCTGACAGCTGGGCACGAACATCTTTCAGCTCGACGCCCAGCTTGGTGTTGGCATCTTGGAGATCTTTCTTCTCCCGCCTCACCTTTGTTAGCACCTTCTCACCAGCCTTTAGCTGGCGTAGGAGGTGTTGCCTTTCCGGATTCAATCCGGCGCCATCTGCAATTTCATTTGTCAGATTCGCACCCATGCCGTGCTTCGCAAAATACTTATCTTTCGAAGTATATATTACCAGAGGGGGTCTCCTTGGGCTCCCCTGCCGCGGCTAGTGCGGCCTCAAGTTGGGCTTTGCACTCTTCCAGCTCCTTGGACAGTAGGGAATTCTTTTTTGTAAGAACCTGCATAACAAATGATCCTTAAATCAGTTATTTTAACTGTTTCAAGTCTCGGGGGCTACTGGTATCTATATATAATTACCAAAATTTTCTTACCCGTATGTCTTTTACATATTGCTCCGTGGCTCTGGCTAGACCATTTTGAGCGGCACGGAGGTACGCATCTCCCGGTTTGAAGGCATCTAACGCCTCTTAGGAGAAACAAGCGTCGTGAAGAATTGTCCGGCGATGCCTGTGGTTCATGGCACTCTCCACCTCAGAGTTGGTGGCAGACAACCTGTCCACATCCTCCATCGGAGGAGCGCCCGGTGCGCGCCTTGTGTTCGCCTCCACCTCCGGACCAGGCTTTGGAGCCTGGCTAGTGGAGGCGCGATTGGCAGCCTCTCCGAATCCAGTCCGGCGAGGTCTCTTTGTCTTGAAGAGAGCACGAGTGTTAATGTGCCTTGAAGGTGTAACACCTGGGATAAGGGGGCGCGCCATACCTTTGCACTGACGTCTCGGTCCGGACTGCACCTCTTTTCTGCCCACGGGGCCCTGCGGCCCCTCGTTGGCTTGTCGCCGTAGGTTCGGCCCCCCGTTTTTGGGAGGCTGGGATTAGCCCCGGGTAATCAGCCGTAATTGCCACCAAGGCGTTGTCCTTGCTCAATTGATGGAACACTCCATCAATCAGCTCCACCGAAAAGTCCGGATCCTCTTGAGAGTCCGGGTCGAGGGACCGTCATGGGTCCTCGGGTTGTGGAGGAGGGCTGTTTATTTCTTTAACAGCCTGGCGCAGTTCCTGCGTTGAAGTCGCTAGACTGAGTATTTAATAATGGGAATATAAAACGGATGGGCAAGATGCGACCACTTACCCAGCTTGGAGGATTGTACATAGAAAATCCACCCTTTGGGTCGACGCGGAGAAAATCCTCCTCTTCTCCCTTGTATAAAGCGGACAAGGTCTTTATTAGAGCCGCAACCGAATTCGGCCCCTTACGGCCATAGCGGGTGGTGTCATCCTCCCCATTGAAGTCCCACATGGGGTGGCCTCTATACTGTAGTGGCTGCACCCCTCGCATGATGCATGCGGCCATGACCCTGATCATGGTCAGTCCGGAATGAGCTAACAATCTTATCCGGCCCATCAGGTAAAAATTGTCCTTGTCGCTTTCCCTCTGAGGGATCCATGGACACCAACTTAGGCGCTTCTTTAGTGGGGCACTGTCAAACTTAGGGAGGCCGATCCGGACAGGATCCGGCAGCGGGACGTCTTCTATGTAAAACCATTCCGAAGGCCAGTCCTCGGATGCCTTCTTTGGGGTTCCGGATAGGTATCCGGTCCCAGCGATGCGCCACACTTCGGCTCCGCCCACTTGATACATTGACCCCTTCTTAGAACGGTGCACGAGGCAGAATAACTCTTTCCACAGCCCGAAATGAGCCTCAACACCCAAAAACAGCTCGCAGTGGGCTACGAAGCCCGCGATATGCAATACAGAGGTGGGTGTAAGATTGTGTAGCTGGAGGCCATAGTACTCCAGTAGCCCCTAGAGAAACGAATGGATTGGAAATCCGAGCCCTCTTATTAGATAAGGGACAAGGCATACCCGCTCTCCTTTGGAGGGATTGGGGGCACTCTCCGCTTGCTCTCCACCATTATAAACGGCAAGACCGGCTCGAACCGGGACCATATAGGCCGGGGGGAGAAATCCCTTGGTCTGGAGCGTCACTAGCTCGCTATGTGGGATGGAGCATCTCTCCCAATATCCAGGCTTAGGGCTGGAAGGGCGAGGGGAGGAGTTGCGACGGCTGGCCATGGTGGAATGGACCTTTGTCGGATGCGCTCTGATGAACACTCGCGAAGGGGAGAAGGTGTGGTTTGGATCTAAATCCTCGTCCCCTTAAATGGGCGGCTCATTTACACGGCTAGGGGTGTGGATGTAAAAACACTCGGACTTTTCATATTCGTTTGACACGTGGGAGACGGCCATTATTGGGCGTAGAAGCCAAGGAACGCAACATTTACAAGAAACCGAACTTTATTCAACAGGTACATGGAATTTGGAGGAGAACCCCCGCGCCGGACGCATCGTCATTGAAGCCTGGTTCAGGGGCTACTGAGGGAGTCCTGGATTAGGGGGTGTCCGGATGGCCGGACAATACCTTCAGCTGGACTCCTGGACTATGAAGATACAAGATTGAAGACTTCGTCCCGTGTCCGGAAGGGACTTTTCTTGGTGTGGAAGGCAAGCTTGGCGATACGGATATGTAGATCTCCTACCATTGTAACCGACTCTATGTAACCCTAACCCTATCCGGTGTCTATATAAACCGGAGGGTTTTAGTCCGTAGGACAACACAATCATACCATAGGCTAGCTTCTAGGGTTTAGCCTCTCTGATCTCGTGGTAGATCTACTCTTGTACTACCCATATCATCAATATTAATCAAGAAGAACGTAGGGTTTTACCTCCATCGAGAGGGCCCGAACCTTGGTAAAACTTCGTGTCCCTTGCCTCCTATTACCATCCGGCCTAGACACACAGTTCGGGACCCCCTACCCGAGATCCGCCGGTTTTGACACCGACACCCTCCATTATATTCTATTCCACCCATAGTGCTATATCCATGGCTCACGCTCATGTATTGCGTGAAAGTTGAAAAAGTTTGAGATTACTAAAGTATGAAACAATTGCTTGGCTTGTCATCGGGGTTGTGCATGATGAGAGCATTCTTGTGCGACGAAAATAGAGCATGACCAAACTATATGATTTTGTAGGGATGAACTTTCTTTGGCCATGTTATTTTGAGAAAACATGATTGCTTAGTTAGTATGCTTGAAGTATTATTATTTTTATGTCAATATTAAACTTTTATCTTGAATCTTTCGGATCTGAACATTCATGCCACAATAAAGAAAATTACATTGATAAATATGTTAGGAAGCATTCCACATCAAAAATTCTGTTTTTATCATTTACCTACTCAAGGACGAGTAGGAAATAACCTTGGGGATGCTTGATACGTCTCCAATGTATCTATAATTTTTGATTGTTCCATGCTATTATATTATCTGTTTTGGATGATAACAGGCTTTATTTTACACTTTTATATTATTTTTGGGACTAACTTATTAATTGGAGGCCCAACCAAATTGCTGTTTTTTCCTATTTCGGTGTTTCATAGAAAAGGAATATCAAACAGAGTCCAAACGGAATGAAACCTTCGGGAACGTGATTTTTGGAACAAACGTGATCCAGTGGACTTAGAGTGGAAGTCAAGCAATCAACGAGGAGCCCACAAGGCAGGGGGCGCGCCTACCCCCTGGGCGCGCCCTCCACCCTCGTGGGCCCCTTGTTACTCCACCGACCTACTTCTTCCTCCTATATATATATCCATGTACCCCACAAACATCCAGGAGCACCACAAAACCCTATTTCCACCGCCGCAACCTTCTGTACCCAAGAGATCCCATCTTGGGGCCTTTTCCGGAGCTCCACCGGAGGGGGCATTGATCACGGAGGGCCTCTACATCAACTCCATGGCCTCTCTCGTGATGTGTGAGTATTCTACTTCAGACCTTCGGGTCCATAGCTAGTAGCTAGATGGCTTCTTCTCTCTCTTTGGATCTCAATACAAAGTTCTCCTCGATTCTCTTGGAGATCTATTCGATGTAACTCTTCTTTTTGCGGTGTGTTTGTTGAGATCCGATGAATTGTGGGTTTATGATCAAGTTTATCTACGAACAATATTTGAATCTTCTAAGAATTCTTTTATGTATGATTGGTTTATCTTTGCAAGTCTCTTTGAATTATCAGTTTGGTTTGGCCTACTAGATTGATCTTTCTTGCAATGGGAGAAGTGCTTAGCTTTGGGTTCAATCTTGCGGTGCTCGATCCCAGTGGCAGAAAGGGAAACGACACGTATTGTATTGTTGCCATCAAGGATAAAAAGATGGGGTTTACATCATATTGCATGAGTTTATCCCTCTACATCATGTCCTCTTGCTTAAGGCGTTACTCTATTCTTATGAACTTAATACTCTATATGCATGCTGCATAGCGGTCGGTGTGTGGAGTAATAGTAGTAGATGTAGAATCGTTTCGGTCTACTTGTCACGGACGTGATGCCTATATACATGATCATGCCTAGATATTCTCATAATTATTCGCTTTCTTATCAATTGCTCGACAGTAGTTTGTTCACCCACTGTAATACTTATGCTATCTTGAGAGAAGCCACTAGTGAAACCTATGGCCCTCGGGTCTATTTTCCATCATACAAGTTTCCAATCTATTTTATTTTGCTATCTTTTACTTTCAATCTATATCATACAAATACCAAAAATATTTATATTATTATTATCATCTCTATCAGATCTCACTCTTGCAAGTGGCCGAGAAGGGATTGACAACCCCTTCATCGCGTTGGTTGAGAGGTTCTTATTTGTTTGTGTAGGTATGAGGTGACTCGCGCGTGGTCTCCTACTGGATTGATACCTTGGTTCTCAAAAACTGAGGGAAATACTTACGCTGCTTTACTACACCACCCTTTCCTCTTCAAGGGAAGACCAACGCAATGCTCAAGAGGTAGCAAGTTCCAAAATGAAATTCAACATTTTCGGAGCCTATTCCATTCTGCCGCAGCCGCCGGCGCTGATCAGCAAACCATTCATTTTTGCGAAATAAATGTAGGGGAAACCTCATTACCTTTAGCACCCTTTCTCTAACAACAAAGAACCTGGCGAATATAATCTCCGGTAAGGTCACTCGGTAGGAGTTCAAAGTAATTTCTGAGAGATGCAGATCTAGGCATTTCGATGTGATTGTTATATTGTATCACATTATCCACCATCGGGCCTAATCTTATCTACAAAAGAAGAAAACGTGTTAGTGCCTACATGCAGTTTTGAACACTACTACATGCCTATTTGGTTTGCAGGATTTGTAAAATGCACTAACATGCCATCTTCGATCCGACATGATTAACATGGGCATTTGATTACAATCTAGAAAAATGTAGCCTTCTTCACAAGAGGTTGGTGTGGATGAAAAGTTCCCTAAGAAAACTAGTACAGGTGAATCCAAAGAGAAATGCTTATGGATTGTAACCATATGAATCAAGAAACAAATATGGGGGGGGGCATGTATGTACTGAAATCCTCCAAAAAATTCTTCAGAAATCGTAGTACACTGTCATTGTAAAAACTTGGAAAAAGGTGTCACGAAATTGAACTCCCTTATGGTTAACATTTAACAGGAAAGGAACATCACCTCGATATATAGCTTCTCCAGGCACGGAAAGCATCTCAGGAAATTGACAACTTGCTCCTGGTTGGGGCCAATAGATTCTTGTGCCAAGACCTTCACTGTGCGCAATTTTGGGGTCAATCTTGTCAGAATCATTTTCCGGATGACAGACGAACATACATCTTCAAAATTAGAAATAATGTTAATTTCTATAAGGAGAGATAGAAGGCGGCTGTTGTACCTGAACGGGTGTGGATCCAATAACAAGTTCGGAGTATTTGTCAAATGAGTAGCCCACCACTGTCAATTTCGGCGCAGAAATGACATTGATTCTTGTTGGACCTTCTTGATCAACTACAAGTAATCTCTCAAGCGAAGGTGTGTCCTCAGTGACCATACCGTGGTACACATCTTGTGATGTCTTCTTGCCGCACCGGCAACACACATAAATAGTCCGGAGAGTAATGGAGGTGATGTGGAAGCTACTCAACCCATTGATCGCCTGAAGATGAAGGTAATCGAGTGCAGTACAGCCACAGAGTAGGCGCTCCATGTCACCGTTTGGGAGGCAGACAGCGACGAGCTCGAGGTGCTTCAGTCGTGGTAGAATAAGAGCGGGCACGTCATTGAGGGGGGATGGCAGTTCCTAAACTTAGCGACGCGCAGCGTGGGCCTGAGGCAGAGCGCGGATGTTGGCAGCGAGCGCATATGCCCATCATCAAAAGTGAGCTCCTCGAGCTGATCTAGGGCGGGGCATCAAAACCAGTCGTCAAGCTTGGCTCGGTCCTTGTCATTGGAACGGAACTTGCCCATGCTAAGGCTTCTGGTTGGGCCAGGGTGACTGTCGAGGATCTTGGAGAACGCGTCCAAGCTTTTGTGATAGCTATGGCATAGTTCGTGGGCGTTGATGAAGTCGAGAGGTGTGGAGTTCCATAGGGGGCGCCACCGTCGGGAAAGGACGGTTGTCCGCGCCCCATATTTGATTGGGAGGAGGGAGATGATGATTGTCAACATATCATCGGGGAGGCTGCTGATGAAGTCTAGGCCTGCTAGAGTCACTTGCGGTTCTTGCTCGACCCACCTCCACTTGTTGGCAGCCCCGTTCTCCACCTCCGGAGTCTCGTTGTCAGCGTGATTACTGATAGAAGTGGGTATAGGGAATATTTAGTTAAAACAGGTCAATATAAAAGTGTATTGGTAACTAGAAGTTAGTAGGTAGGAATAGAGTAAGAAAATGGAATAACAATTGGTTGCTTAAATACTACACAATTCATTTGATATTGCTAGGTAAGTCAACATGCAGATACTTGAAAAAACACTTACTTCGAACAAAGTCTGGACGGATGATATCGTCGGGGAAGTTAGCATATATCTCATGACCAGGCTCTTTTATGTGGAGTGCAATTTTAGTGCCATCTTTCAGTACATAAAACTTAGAAATTTCCTTCCAAAGGCCAATGCCAAAATAGGAGTCACCACGTTCATCAAGTCTTACAGTAGCAATGATTGTAAATCCATGGTTTGTGTTCAGTATGACATCCCTGCAGTCTTGATTTATGTAAAGGGAAATATTGTGTACTACAGATTTTGTTGCATAGCAAGGGACGCGCTACAGAAAATGGTAGGATTGTTAAAGAAAATATGGTAACATGCAAATATGGGCCCAAATTGAAGGAACTATACAACGGTTGAAATCGAAGGATAAAAATCTATAATTAAACAGATAGGGTAAACATGATGTCATGGAAATATGAGAGTAATCGAAAGAACAATACATCATTAATTTGTCTAATATAGAAAGAAGAGGAAAAAAAATCCCCTTTGACATATGTGGTGCATGTGGCACCTTTTATCCAAATGTAGCAATATTTAGTATATGTTTAGGAAAGTAGGCCATGCCATACGATTTAGGGTGAGATTGAACATATCGCGTGCATCCTCAAGTCATCTGATACGGTGAGAAGGAACTCCATGGATGTCTGGCGGAGGCTGCAAAGTCCTGATGTGTCCGTGCACTATACACTCTATGAATGAAAGAAAACGCTCAAAACAACTCGAATAAAAATGAGTTCATGGTGATTTCGGCCCAGGTGATTAAAGGAGGCAGATGAACTGGGATAAGAGATGAGATAATATCTCATTAAATTAGTTACATTGTTTCCCATGAGAAACAACCCTCAATATGGCGGATTCCCCAACCGGGCGGAGCTGGGTCGACCACGAGCAGTGTCAAGAAAGTCGATGGCGATAGGCGGTGGCAAGCGGAAGTGGCGAAATGCGGTGGGGTTTGCCGGTAGCCTGGCGGCGGCAGTCGTTGAGCAAGTGGTTGCCGCCGTGATAGGCGGTGCCATGCATAGACACCGAGGAGCTTGTGCAGGTGTGAATGGGGACCGGAAGGGGTGGCCGGCGGGGTGAGGGTTTTTGTGACATGGGTATGGTGAGGGTTTTCTTTTTTATTTTTTGAATTGGGTGGTGAGGGTTTTCTGTCCCAGAAAGATTTTCGGAGGCAACGGTTTGCTAGAGCCAACCTTGTGTGATTGACGTAACAGGGAAAATGAAAGTCATTGCACACGGCTCCAATTTTGGGAACTGTGTGTGATTGACGTACTACCTCCATCCTGGTTTATTGGCCCCCTTTGTAATTTGTACCAAATTTTGACCAAATATTTAACTAAAAAATGTTTATGCATGTCACCAAAAATTATATCATTAAACACTATGTTCAAATACACATCCAACGATATAGTTTTTGCTGACCTGCACTAACATTTTGTCAGTTAAATCTTTGGTCAAAATTTAACACAAATTACAAAGGGGACCAGTAAACCAGGACGGAGGTAGATTACATCAACCGAACTGATTGCATCCATATCCCACATTTATACATAAGTAAATATAGATTGAACATACTCAGACATAGATAATAAGCGTACACAAGCATAGTTCAACCATAAGTACATAGTTCAACCGACATTAAGCATACTCAAGCGTACATAGTTCGATCCCACATCTCGTCTCATCTGCTGGCACGATCCCGAAGCTTCTCCAGGTACTCGGCGTACGCGGTGTGCGCCACCCTGCAAGAATACTTCTGCTTGAAGGAGCCAACGGCTCGTCCTCTTTCATGTGCCAGAACACTCTCATATGTGTCATGAAGCTTTTGGTTGCAAAATGGTCATTGATAGCCGCCGTCCCAGGTCCTAATACGCATGTTATGCATTCCCGCATAAAGCTCCCTCAGGATTTGCCTCTTGTACCTCTCTGGCCATCTTCATCCTCGCTGTCCACATCGCCAGAGAACACCTGTACAAATAGTAAAAAATGAGGCGTCAAATCAATGTTTACAAACTAATCTCTAGCGAACATTTGGCAGTTGCCAAAATTTGGCATCAAATCAATGTTTACATGCCGTGAAGTAGGATTTGGAATTTATGAATATTTTTTTATACATATCCATAGATTATGGTTCGATTTTAAAGCATAATCGTCTATGTATAGACCAATCTTGAAGAAAATAATGACACAAACATATATGTAGGTCATTCAAAATCAATTGTCAAGTCCTGGATAGGAATTATTAGCACGAACACTAAGCCTAGTCGGATTACTAGCAGAAATCATTTGCACAGATGAAACAACTAATCACTTACCACTTGTACCATTTAAACAATCAATACACTACACGGATTTAACAAAACTTACTCAGATTTCATGGATTGGGAGAACATAACCATAGAATTTCTATTCCAAAAAAGGGGAGGCAGGGGTACCCAGAGAAACCCTAGGATCTATTTGACACATAAATGGGTATATATGACTAACCTGCTGTCTGTCGTCGTCGGAGTCATCGCCGGAGTCGTCATCAGAGTCGTCGTCGGGGTTGTCGCCCGAGTCATCACTGGAGTCGGTGTGGACCTCCGCCTCCGGCTGTGGAAGTGATACGTCTCCAACGTATCACTTCCACAGTCGGAGGCGGAGGTCCATGTATCTATAATTTTTTATTGTTCCATGCTATTATATTATCCATCTTGGATGTTTTATATGCATTCATATGCTGTTTTATATGATTTTTGAGACTAACCTATTAACCTAGAGCCCAGTGCCAGTTTCTGTTTTTTTTCTTATTTTTGAGTTTTACAGAAAAGGAATACCAAACGGAGTCCAATTGACGTGCCAATTTTTGATGATTTTTTATGGACCAAAAGAAGGACCTAGAGTAAAAGAGTTAGGTTAGAAGACTCCGGAGCCATTCATGAGGGTGGAGGGCGCGCCCTACCCCCTGGGCTCGCCCCCTATCTCGTGGACGACTCAGAGACCCCCCCTAACGTGAGACTGACGCCAAAAATTCCTATAAATACAGAAACCTCCAGAAAATAACCTAGATCAGGAGTTCCGCCACCGCAAGCCTTTGTAGCCACCAAAAACCAATTGGGGCCCTGTTCCGGCACCCTGCCGGAGGTGGGATCCATCACCGGTGGCCATCTTCATCATCCCAGTGCTCTCCATGACGAGAAGGGAGTAGTTCATCCTCGAGGCTGAGGGTATGTACCAGTAGCTATGTGTTTGATCTCTCTCTCTCTCTCTCTCTCGTGTTTTTGATTTGGCACGATCTTGATGTACCGCGAGCTTTGCTATTATAGTTGGATCTTATGATGTTTCTCCCCCTCTACTCTCTTGTAATGGATTGATTTTTCCCTTTGAAGTTATCTTATCGGATTGAGTCTTTAAGGATTTGAGAACACTTGATGTATGTCTTGCCTGGGATACCCGTGGTGACAATGGGGTATTCTATTGATTCACTTGATGTATGTTTTGGTGATCAACTTGCGGGTTCAGTGACCTTGTGAACTTTGGGGGCACTCTTTGAAGTTCTTTGTGTTGGTTGAATAGATGAATCTGAGATTGTGTGATGCATATCGTATAATCATACCCACGGATACTTGAGGTGACATTGGAGTATCTAGGTGACATTAGGGTTTTGGTTGATTTGTGTCTTAAGGTGTTATTCTAGTACGAACTCTAGGATAGATCGAACGGAAAGAATAACTTCGTGTTATTTTACTATGGACTCTTGAATAGATCGATCAAAAAGGATAACTTTGAGGTGGTTTCATACCCTACAATAATCTCTTTGTTTGTTCTCCGCTATTAGTGACTTTGGAGTGACTCTATGTTGTATTTTGAGGGATTTTTATATGATCTAATTATACTATTATTGTTGAGAGAACTTTCACTAGTGAAAGTATGAACCATAGGCCTTGTTTCCTAGCATTGCAATACCGTTTACACTCACTTTTACCACTTGCTACCTTGCTATTTTTATATTTTCAGATTACAAAAACCTATATCTACCATCCATATTGCACTTGTATCACCATCTCTTCCCTGAACGAGTGCGCCTATACAAGCTACCATTGTATTGGGTGTGTTGGGGACACAAGAGACTCTTTGTTATTTGGTTGCAGGGTTGCTTGAGAGAGACCATCTTCATCCTACGCCTCCCACGGATTGATAAACCTTAGGTCATCCACTTGAGGGAAATTTACTACTGTCCTACAAACCTCTACACTTGGAGGCCCAACAACGTCTACAAGAAGAAGGTGTGTAGTAGACATTAGGAATCATGACACCGCCGGCGATGTCAGGGTGCAGCGATACCTCGCCAATGGTGACGGCAACCTCTGTCGCCATCTCCACGCCGTGCTCTGGTGGTTCAGCAGCCCCGGCGTTGCCACTCCCTCCGATTGGGCGCTTCGGTGGCATCCTCATACACTGACGACTTTGAGGACTGAGAGCGGTGTCGAGGATGCAAGCGGAGAGAGAGGATTGTGTGTGTGGTGAGGTGGGGGTGCGGCCGCTCGGGTGCGCCATTAATGTGGAGTAGTGGGAGAGAGGCGGGCGGCAGTCAAACCGCTGGCTCGCCTCCTGGTGAGCCTGTGCACCGGACTGCTGGCATGCCTACTGGCGTTTCACACAGCTACTCGCACGCCTCCCGATGACACTGCACAGCGAGCACGCCTCTTGTCAATTCACACACATGCACGCACGCCTCCCGGTCTGCCTGCATGGCGGACTGCTCGCATGCGTCCCGTCAACTCACGCCTTCTCACACGACACACGGGTCGCGTGGCGGCACGTATATTGTTTTTCTATTTGGATGATTAATGTTGTCGCTTTATTGCTTAACCAAAGCATGACACGTATTCATTGTTGGTCTGACACTCATGGTTCGAATAAATAATCCGTTTGTGATATTGGTTCCCAATTATAAATAATCTCCCATTTGTAAGAAGATAAAGATTACATCAAAACTGGTCTCAACTTTGACAAAAAAAGTACAATGCCACTTCGTATTGGTGTCCATATGACAACACGATAAGTTTCATGAATTTCAAATAAGTTTTGGATGTACTAGAATTTAAAAATCAAGATTCTCAATGTTTCAATTTCTTGCACGGGGAGTAAACATGCACCTAGTGAGACACGTGTGTTTTTGCAATCCATTTAAGTGCACTATCACGTGTGCATGTAGCTCAAATTTGATTTTTGCACATTATGCCCCTAGAAAATCAATCAATGTACTAAATCATCTTAATGATCTCTGTTTTTTTCAAAATTAAAACATCCCTTCTTTGGTAACATATGTTCACCACGGGATAATTTAACATGCATCGTAGTTGCGGTGGATTCGCGGTGTGTGTGTGCGTGCGTCTGGGGGTGGGGAGTGGCTGGCAGTACACTACGAGTCGTGATCCATCGTGTGGGTTGGCCATTTTGTGAGGCAGGTGCCACATCAGAGTCGTGAATTCGTTATTTAAAGCATTACATAACTCTTTCATACATATGTACATACATGTTTTGGCCACATGCAGTCGATGGTTGTCCTACATGACACTCGATACTCATGTGTGACGCTTTCTGTGGGCCCACGAGGTCGTCGTCCATCACTTTGACCAATAGCCGGTAGAGAGGTTAATTTGACCAGCAAGGTAGAATCTTTTTTGTTTGTGTTATGGTGGGAGTATATAGCACATGTCGAAGAGGTGGGAGGGGACTAGCATATATACTATACGTACGCGCCCGTGAATAGGTACACCTCACTCAGTGTCAGGACTTTCAGTTTCCGAGGCACGTGCCACATCAAAGTTGTGAAATTGGCTATTCAAATATCACACAACACCTCTTTGGGCCACATGCATGCAGGCGGTGGTTATCCTAGGACACTCACGTGTGAGGCTTCCATCTGTGGGCCCGCGAGGCCATCATTGGTGCATGCATCACTTTGACCTACATCGGCAGAGGTTAATTAATTTCACCATAAAGGAGGATTCTTTTTGGGTTGTATTATGGTAGGAGCATATAATATGCGTCGAAGAGGGGGAATGGGACCATCATATGTAGTACGCTTCATGAACCTCACTCTGTGTGGGGACTTTATGGTTTTTGAGGCATGTACCACATCAATGTTGTGCATTTTGGGTATTCAACATATATTTGGCCCACATACAAAGCGATGGTGGTTGTCCTCTCTCACCCACTTAAGCGGATATCAGCGATATCGATGCTTTCCATCTATGGGCCCGCTTGGTCCATCACTACTTTGCCTGATAATGAGAGAGGTTAATTTGACTTAGGAGGGGATTATTTTTTGTTTGTAATAGGGTATATATATAGGTCATGCTTTGGGATGACATGATATAGTTTGAGCACACACATGCATGTGTACGCATGAATCCCTCACATCGAGTCAAAGTGGCTAGTACCACGACATGTCATGAACCGATCTCACTCTGTGTGGGGACTGTACGATTTTCGTCGCACGTGCCACATCAATGTTGTGAAATGGTATTCAAACATGCATGCATGCATCACCTTCATACATATGCATGTAGTGGTTGTCTTCGAAAGGTACACTCCCTCGCGTGGTTATCAGTGACAAGCCTATATATTCGTGGGCCCGCGTGGACATCCATGATCACCTTGACCGGCAACAAGATAGGTTACCATGGCGGATTCTTCCTTTGGTTCGTGTTATCGTAGTATAGGTCATGGTGAGATTCAGACCTAATTAAGTTTGAGAGCATACTATGCTCGCATGCATGCATGAATCCCCGTCAATGGCTTGAAGTGTGGTGTGACATACATATGCATCATCAACCAACCCTCGCTCAGTGTGGGGATTTCTAGTTCAAAAGCACGGTGCCCCATCAAATTTGTTCCATTGTGTATTCAAACACACCTCTCCATACATATGTTTGGGCCACACGCAGGCAGTGGTTGTCTTCGGGGACTAGCTACTTGTGTGATTATTGGTGAGCTACCCCATCTCTGGGGTCGCATGGACGACCATCACTTTTAACCATCAACAAGAGAGAGGTTGTACGACCAAGGTGGATTATTCTTGGTCTGTTTTACAATTGATCTTGGTGAGATGCCCTCTCTAGCCCGCCGACTGAAAGTGTGTGTGGGGGGGGACTGCTACTTTGCGATTTGCTAGGTGAACCTTCGGGGGGGCATGCATTCATATCTTAGGATACCCTTCATGTCGACACGAGGAGGGGCAAGCAATACCATGCGCTTTGCGAGATAGGTGCCACATCGAAGTTGCATTTGGTATTTGAACATCAAACCACCATTTTCATACATATATTTGGTCCACATGCAAGTGTGTTCGTGTTCTGACCCTCTCCCGCGTCATTTTTCACCAAATTTATGAACATTAGACAAGTCGGATGACGCAACAGACACGGTTCACTCACACTAACAGTGTGCCACGCCAGTGCTCATGTCATGCACATCTGCACAGTACATTTGGCTCCATGAGGCTACCCCTCTAAAAAATATCTACCCACCTGCAGGTTTTTTCTTTTAGTAACACACATTTATCATGTTTCGACCGTGTGTGATGTTTCTTGTTCCCACTCCTGCCTGCATCCCTCGAAAATATCTGCCCGCCTCGAGGGTTTTTCTGTTTCATAACACACGGTTGTTATTTCTGAACCATGTGCGATGCACCATCATCCAAATTTTTAATAGCTCCGGCATTTCACTCCTGCGTAGTAGAATTTTCAATAGCCGCGTAATTTCCTCAAACACACCTCGCCCCCCTCCACACACGTGCACACACACACACACACAGACACACACACCAAAACCTCCCTCGCTCAAAACCCTAGCAAGGTCGCCGCCGCAAGGCCTCCATTGTCAACATCTACCAGTTTGCCCGTGCAACTTATCCACCGATCTCCATACCCAGGCCGCCCTGAGTTTCTTAGATGACACCTGCCAAATGCCCCCTTTCCCACATATCCCCATCCCCATCCTCATCCCCATCCCCCACTCTAGAGCGTCGCAGCCTAAGCCCAGCTACGCTTCCCATGGAGCTCGAGGAGCGACTGGCCCAAAAGAGGTGTATCATGGTCTCTTCGCTCGATGTTGCCGAGGAAGCTGATGACCGTTACTGGCCGCAGACACTCAATCACCGGGCTAGAGTATGCGGGTATGTCATAGACGCCGGCTTCGACATCGAGGTTGTCGACAGCGACGGCCTGACGCGAGCCATCTCATAGGTTAAGTAGACCACCCCAATCCCCCGAGTTCAACCACCGTCGATCTCATCCATGGCCCCGCCGCTGATCTCCTCTGTCTCGCTGTCAAGAATTTGCCATCCTACATCACCATCGAGCCCCTTTTGTCATTCTGAAGGACACGTTCTGTGACGCTGGCTTGGGATCCACAGCTTCAAAGTCAGACCTCATTGACGGCGACCATGAGGAGGGCACCCTCTCCGGATCTTACAAGGGGAAAGAGCCCACCTGCTCTTCCAAGGGGAAAGAGCTCGTGTGCGACATCAGGGAGGGCACCCTACAGCCGTGCTCTCCTAAGGAGAAGGATCCCATCTACGACAACATGGAGCGCATCCAGGGTCCATGCTCTTCCCACGGGAATGAGCCCATCTGTGACAAGTGAGGAAACCCATGATTTGTTTTGCTGTGCCTCTTCACAGGGGGAACCCATGATTTGTTTTGTTAAGTCCCTTTTGTAGTGTAGTGAGAATATGTCCAGTTTTAATTGCTATATTTGGTTGTTTGCAGTATGCCTTGTTTATTCTAGTTGTTCACAATGTGATGCTCTATATGTGCAACTATTTACTGTGTAGTACATTTCATCAATCCAGTTTTAAACATACCGATAGGAATCCATATATTTGCTTGTTGTTAAGCCTGTTATAGCTAGCATATGCCTCTTTTAAAGTTTTTTTATCGTTTAATTGTTTGTAGTTAGCATATGTCCAGTTCCAAATGCTATCTTTGGTTGTTCATAGTATGCCTTGTTTATTCCAGTTATTCATAATGTGATGTTCTATATGTGCAAGTATGAACTGTGCAGTTCAATTTCATCAATAACAATTTCAACAATACCACTATGATTGACTACATTTGGTTGCTGCATCTTGTAGTTAACACGCCTTTCCATTTTTATTTAACAATAACCAGTGTACTTAGACCGGCACAATACCAGTTTGAATGACTATGTTTGCTTGTTGTTAAATGTTAGGCATGTTGTAGTTAACACACCTTTCCACTTGTTTTGCTTTACTAGCGTGCTTAAACCTGCACACTGAAGCTATCTTTTGGAGAGTATTTTGTCTGCCATGGATATATTTGGTTGATGTTTAGCCTGTTGTGCTTAACATGCCTCTCGATTTACCTGCACAAGACAATTTTGGGAATGACTGTTGTTTTCCATCGAGGCTAGTTTCATCCCATGGCTTATATATACTCATTGTTCAGGATATCGGTAGCTGGTACCATATAAACCGGGGCTGATAAGGGACTAATCAGTGAATCAAACTTTTAACTGAATATATTTGTAACCCATTTATCGTTACATTAACTAGGGCCATATGTAATATATCTTAGGCTACATAGCAACATGAACTGTACTTAATGTCTAAATATGAAATCCTAGGCTACATAGCAACAAGGAAGAGTGTTACCTTAATTCTGATGATGTCTAGATATACGTTGAAGAGCAGCAGCAACAACAACATAGTCCTGTTTGGATACTCAACTTAGCTAGAGGTTAGAGTTAGTTTCTAGCTCATGACTAACCCTGAACTAACTCCATCCAAAGAGGTGTTTGGATGACAAGGTTAGATTGACAATAAATGCACTAGGAGAACTAGCTCCAATTAGCACCTCTTGGGTGGGATAGTTTTTTTGGTGAGTTAGATGCAACTAGATCAAACTAGCCCTCATGTTTGGATATACTTCAGGGCTATTTGAGCCCAAACTAGCTCAAACTAACTCTAACCCATGGATACAACAACAGTTAATCAGCTGATAATTTGTAAAAATGCAATAAACTCCTTCCGACCCATAATGTAAGATGTTAATTCATCTAATATATGAGTATGTTGGATGTTACAAAATATTATAAAAGAGTGTTGTCCTACATCATTGTGCAATTGTTGTTTAGCTTCTAAAATTGACATGCTGCTTTTAGGTACATATGTCATTGGTAAAGAGTCGCGCTTCGACCCTTTCTGCATATGTGGGAATGAGATATCGATGAACCAACATCAAGTGAGGAAGCTGATAAAGATTGTTAGTAAAATGGGTCAAAAGATGGCAATTAAACTATTTGTTTACACTTTATCCAAGACAATAGCAAACTGCAGGATGGTAAGTAAGAACTCTGTAGCCTTCTTTTTACTGCCCATAATGAGTTGTGTTAGATGACAATGTCTGAATCTTTTTCCTTTGCAGTGGTTCCCAAATCAGTTTACTCAAGATTACCTCTCAAACTACATGATTGGTGGGCATGCAAAGGTTAAAGTATTTCTACCAGAACACGATGATTATCTAGATGTTTTCATGAAGACCGTGAAGGATGGGTGGTCGTCCATCACAAGGGGTTGGGCTAGAGTCGTGCGTGCCTTGTGCATGGAGGAGGGCAAATATGGGTATTTCTCTTCACCTTGTTTAGCAACCAGAATGTGTTTCGCCTCTTTCTTTACCGTATTTAATAATACAAGTATACAACTATCGTTCATCATTCTTTATTTGTCTCTTATGTAATTCTTGAACATATGTACCTATGAATCGAATAATGCATTGGTTGTTTGAACCTAATAGATATGAATAAAGCTATAGCATACATTCAAATTCAAATCCGGTACAATTTGAAACAGCAGCAATTAAGTTACGGTTGAATTATGCTCTCCAGGTCATTATGATGCACACGGTTGGTAAACACAAACATCTGTGATATACACCATAATCCGACACGGTTCACAGAGAGAAAATGTCTGCAAGCATGCACACAGTTGCCGTTTGCAAAGCATGTGCGATGTCAGACAATATCACAAACAGGGCGGGCAAACTAAACATTTGTGATAGTTGCCTTATCATACACGATTCGCAACCATGAACTGTTTCTGATGTGGTATGCATCGTAAACATTGCACCACAAAATAGCGTGTGCGATAGTGTTCATGTATGATGATGTTACGACGGTCTGACGTTTCATAATCTTGTCCGACACTCATATGACGATTAGCTGATCTTTAGTTAGTTATTGCACACAGTTTGTGAAAAGCGAATGTGTGTGATTGTTTGCTTATCATACAAGTTCTATAATCATGAACCGTTTGTGATGGGCCGCACATCGTAACCGCAGCACCACATAATACAGACTGCGATGGCAATGCAAGCACAAATGAGTTGCAAGGATGTAGCGTCTGGGTGGCTCCCTATCCCCGACGGTTTCTGGGTTGTGTGGGAAGGACCACCCTATCACAGTCACTCACTTGGTGACGGTTCCAAATGCCATTGCAAAAAATGGGTTAAAAACCGTTTGTATAGCACCTCGCTGTACCAATGAGTTTCTCCTGTTTTATTAGCTAACTGAAAAATGTCGTGCATATTGTGCATTGTTGAGTTGTGGTATGATTTTTTACTGCCACATGCATAACTTTCATTGTTTATTACTGCTGCTAGAGTTTGTTCTTGGTTAGCCATTTACTCATTTGCCTTGTGGTTGTGGAATACTTTGGGTTGCATCTTGACTTGCTACAAAGAATGACCAAGTACCTCAAATAAAGAGAAAAATAATGACCAAGCATTAACTAAAACAGGACCGAGGTAGTAGCTCTAGGACCACTGTTCTTGGATTTACTGATACCAAATCCTTTTTGTTCAATGTGATTTTTTTCATCTTATTTTGTACGCACAAAGTATATTTCTGTGAAATAAATTTTATTTTGTAGGATCAGGTTGCTTGTTGATTGGCTATGGGGCTACAACTAAGCTAGGGCCTCTCGGAGTTGTCAAAAAAGGAGAAGCACTAGACTTCAACAAATATACTTGGGACAAAGGTGATGAGCATTCATGCTTGCATGAATTCTTCCTGAAACCCTGGTTCTTTTCGTGCTTATTTACCTTTGTTTGATGAATAACTTTGCGATAAGTGCTTTGAGTTTGTAATTTTTAGAGGCTAACTTGGTATTCTTGGAGTTTCCTCTTGGGGTTGGCTTCTCCTACACCAATACATAATTTGACCTTACTAGAGTGACGATTTTTAGGTAAAGTGATAATTGCATATTGTTTCCCAAAAAATACATTGACCTTGTGTTGCTATGTAATAATTACATGTTCACAAATGGAAGTTTGGGCCATCCTTTTTGTAGTTGGGGACACTTATAGTTTCCTGATGAATTGGTTCAAGAGGTTTCCTCAGTACAAGGGCAGAGAGTTCTACATAGAGGCGGGGCGATGTGTATTGCTTGGGGGGGGGGGGCGGTTACCGCCGGTCTACTAGGTTCAGGTTTAGAATTCAGATTTAAGAAATTTAGCACTGCCGGAATATAACATTCAAAATGGATATATACGCTATAGGTTGGTAACCCCGTCATCGATGATCACTATGACTATAAAGGTTGGCTGACTACGCATGGATCCACGCGGTTGTGTCAGACACAGTTTGTCAATGTATCAACCAAAAATGTGACTTCAAGTCCTCTAACTGGATTGATGACTACAAAAATATCATGATGATCGTCGATCAGTACTACAGCTAGATTGGCGAATACAACGTCTGTGGCCCCAAGTGCCTATTGGACCTGAACTCATCCTCATCCGCTAACACGGCATTCTTGGCGACTAATGAGGTAATGTTACATGGAAACTATTAGCTTCACGTTTGAGCTTCATCCAAAAATTATGTGTATCTCTAGCATGATATGAGATGGAATTGACGTGACCCCGGGTGTTCTTGGATCCATGCTACCACTAGAACTTCGTGTAGTTCAGGCGGTCATGCCCCTCCCCCACCTTAGAAAATTTTGTGAATGAAATAATGAATAGACAGATTAGATGGAAGAAAATTTAGTATTTTGCCCCCTCAAAGGTTCACATTTTGTGTTTCGTCCCTCAAGAATTCTGGTGTAGCTCCGCCACTATATGCTATTCATTCAATGCGCAAGACTACTTCAACAGGGAAGATGTGCATAAAGCATTCAATGTGAATTTCGGTGGATTGCTTCCAAGAAAATATCATGTCTACACGGGAATCAACCAATAGCTGTTTAGTTTGTTTTTTCATTATAATATTTTATAAATAAAGAAGAGTAGTCGTTCATTCTAGTCATACAGTTTTTTGTGCAGTAACCCTATCATGAAATCCTACAATATCTAGGTGTTTTCGGTCCTATCAATGTACTCCAAGCTCATCAAAGTTGGCCTGAGAGTTTGGCTCTACAGGTGTGCTTCTCGTTAGATTTTCAACAAGTCATTTTTAACTTCTGTAAGATGCATATTTATTCTTTTTCTACATGGAAGTAATTACGAGCACGACATTGACAATTGCTAAATCCCACTCTATTTACCATCGCAGCAGCGGTGCATATGGCATGGTGACGGTGATCGGCTCTCCATACCGCGTTGAGGCACTCGACCTACCGACCAAGACCCCGTGGCAGCCTTGGTACCTTGATAAGCAGGCCTGAAGTCTCTGAACACACCATGAACTGAACAAACTGAACCGGCCATCGTTATTGACCGGTGGTGCTGACATGTGGGGCAAAAATGTAGGTTTCCCAGAGTTTTGTGGAGTACCATGGCATGATCATGGTGATAGTCAGAGGGGCAGGCCACCTGGTGCTCCTTGACAAGCCAGCTGAGGCCTGAAGTTGATCAACACATTCCTCGGAGGCGAGCAGCTTCCGATGCACCTGTAAATTGGGGTAAAAGATTGTATTTCGAGATATGTGCAACTATTGTCAGATAAATAAGCATAAATATTAGGACACTACAAGGGAAAACCTTATACATAGAATCTTAGCAGCAGCGTGGTATAGAAACAGGCACTACTGCTAATTACGGGAAGCGCGGGAGCAAAAGAGGCGCTACTGCTACCAAGTTAGCAGTAGCGCGGCTCAGTGGAACCACGCTGCTACTAAAATCCACCGACAGTTCCCGCCACCCTAGGTTTAGTAGTAGTGCGCTCGAGATAACCACACTACTGATAAAGTAATAGTAGTAGCGTGCTTTTTTTGGGCGACGCTACCACTAATTTTGAAACTGGCCACATGCCGGGCCGCGCTTAGCAGTAGCGCGTGTGCCAGAAGCGCGCTGCTGCTATTACTTTAGGAGTAGCGCGGTTTACCACCCGCGCTACTGCTAAGCCGCAACACATACCACCTTTCCCCCTCCCCCTCTCCCCCTCCCCCATCCTCTCTTCCACACTTTCCCAACCTCCCACCTCCTCTATCCTTCACTTTGCTTCTTCCTCACTACTTCTCCCTCCATTACTCTCCTTCTTCTACCTACCTTTCTCTCTCTTTATTACTCCTAGCTAACTACACCACCTCCATTAATGCATCTCCTTTCTCTTTTTCCTTCCCCTCCACTAGTTGAAGTTGTCTCCTCCCAAATTAGCTAGCTAGGTAGATGTAGCATTTAGTGAAGTGACCTATGTAACCCCTAACTAGATCTAGCTTTGTCAAGAAGAGCTTTGTCCACTTTTGATCTCCCTACTACATCATCATCTCCACCATGTGCTCAATATCGAGATAGGTGATTAAAAATTCATGCTTTTGCAAGAATGGAAATATGTATATGTGTGTGCGATATGATAATCGGGCGACATGATGAAAATTGTGTGTGTGGCATGAGTTGACGTGAATTGTGTGCTTGTGAGTTGCCTATGTTTTGCCGAAATGTTGATTTATTTCCGTTTCGGCGAATTTCGGGCAAACTCTAGATCTATTTTTAGGGAAGGTCATGCCGAATTTTTGTATGACTTTGTTGCATGCACGCATTTTTATAATCAATTTGTTTATTATTACCGTGCAGGCGTGCATGATGGTGAGTGGAACGATGGTGGACATGTGGTTGCGGTCGATGGTGCAGGACATGAAAGAAAATAACCTGACAGAGGTTTTATGTCCGTGTCGAAGATGCAAAGGAATAGTTTGGCTCGACCCCTATGACGATGGTCATGTCGAAGCGCACCTGCTCATGACTGGTTTCATGCACTACTGCAGGTTGCTGCTAACGCCACACTACGATCAGAGACCCTTTGACGAAACTGTGTGGGATGCCATAATCGCAAACCGTGGTGTAAAAAACCATCAAAAAATGTGCAAAACATTTGCGATGGAGGATGCATCAAACACGGTTCAGATTTTAGTTGCGTGTGCGATGCAGGGCATACGGTTCAGCTCAATTAACTGTTTGTGATGAGGAGGAACAAAAGAAATGGGCAACCAGATGAAGGTGTGCGCGATGTATAGCATACGGTTCACTCGGATGAACTGTTTGTGATTAGGCAACACAAAAGAAACGGTCAGCCAGATCAAAGGTGTGTGCGATATACGGCATGCGGTTCACTCGGATGAACTGTTTGCATTGAGACATGAGAGCAGAAATGGTTTAAATGAACAAGATGTGTGTGATACCAGGCAAACAGGTCTGTAATCGGAAACATGTGCGAAGACCGATAACAACACAGATGATTACTACTAACAAGCCATGTGTGTTGTGAGAAAAAGATTGCTGGTATACAATTGTGAGTGATTGATGAAAACACCACCGACGGGTTCCATTGTTTAGTCCATGTGCGATGTGATTTTCTTTGTCCGCACAACATCTACGCTCTGTCTATAGAGCATCAACATATATACTTAAAAAGACAGCATTGTATAACCAAATTAAGCATGCAATTACACAAGTAACTACACACATAACATTTCCACACACCAAAGTAAGCAATTACATGCATACTAAAGTAGGAGAAATGAGGATCTAATCATCTACTTATTCTTGCGACGACGCTTGCCATTGCTATGCTTCCGGCTGGATCCCTGGCTGTTTTGGGGAAGGAGGCACTTCCTCATGTCAACGATCCGCCTGTACATGTCATAGCTCGTGTACGCCTCCTTGGCCGTGTACACAACGTGAGATTTGTCGAGTTTCTCCATCCAGGCCGAGTGCTAGGCATGCTTGTCCTTGTTGCACGAATCATTCATGTTTCTGTAGTAGGGTTCGATGATGGCATCGGCAAGGTGAACCGTGAGTCCTTCTCATGCTCCTTGTTGCCCTAGATCTTGTATTAGCCCTGGATGTCGACAAGATTCTGGCAGGCGATTCCCAAATTCTCGAGCGCCTTTACATCGTTGGTGATGTCCACCATAGCGAACATGTAGTGGGGATGTTGACAAACCTGGCGAAACACTCGCAAGGCCTTGTGGCTAGGAAGTAGTGGTAGACGAGGACGTGGTGGCGCATGCACATCTGGGCGACGGCGACCTTGGGACGAGACCCGGCACGAGCGCGGGTGTACTCGAGGTCGAACCCGACCACCTTGTACTTCTCCGCGGTTAGCAACAGCTCCATGATGTGGATGGAGTGCTCCACCCAAACCGGGTTGTTGGTGTACACCACCGAGAGGTCCATGAAGCTTATGTGGGTGTCCACCACGGCACGCCTAGTGAACTGCTGCTCATCGTCGGCAGCCGCTCGGAGCGCCATTGGAGTCGCATAGGATACCCTCTAAGAATTTCTTGTGGTGAGTGTGCTTCTTGCAATGGTGGGGCGCGATCGAAAGGTTGACGATACACAAGGGTTAAATGGCCTTTGTAATAAATGGGGGCCGACCGACCTGTAATCATCACGTCTTGTCACATCGTTCATAGCAAAGGATTCCAGTGCACGCTTGACAATGCCGCACCGCACGCGTGGGCTCGAAGAGGCGCAAATGTATCATCGGTGAGCCTGTTCCCGCGCTACTGTGCTGTTTATCGCGTAAGCTTCCCGCCCGGCTAGTTTAGCCATGCGTCAGCTAGAAGAGGGACAAATCATGGGCATTTATTGTCAAAAAGCTTTGTAAAAACAAAGTGTGTGGAATGACTTTGGTCATAAGTTTACCCGTGGGTGATGAGGTCAAAGTTACACGGAAGGGTGATGATGGACACTTGAGTGCGATAATTAATTCTGCGCTCTACAGTGCACACGGTGGAAGAAACCAACTATGTGCAATAATGTCGAAGATCGTAGTCGAGTTAGCTATACAGATCGTGTGCTGTGAGATCGACAAGGTAAATAGATTCGAGAATGGTTAATAAAATCTAAGACCATTGCATATTAAGGTCAAAATAGTGCTAGCAATATACGAGTCTCATACGATGCCATTTCAACGATTGTACCACAAAAGGTTGAAATGTTATAAGGTTCCAATTCCAGAGTTATATGGCTCAAATTCAGAGATTACAAGGTGCAAACTGATATTAGAAATGAAATTCAGCTCATCAGCTGCAAACGCTCGCGCTGATCCACTGAACATGGATATTAGAGAGGTTCAAACTAATATCACCGCTTCTAAGTATGGTTTCGAAACCTCACAATTTTTTGCAAAGGGGTCAGCCACTGAGAAGTCATGTATGGGGTTGACACGATGACTTCCTATTACTCTATCATTTGAAGTTCCAAAATGAAATTCAATATTTTTGGAGCCTACTCCATTCTGCCGCAGGCGCCGGCGCTGATCAACAAACCATTCATTTTTGTGAAATAAATGTAGGGAAAACCTCATTTCCTTCAGCACCCTTGCTCTGAGAACAAAGAACCTAGTGAATATAATCTCCAGTAAGGTCCCTCGGTAGGAGTTCAAAGTAATTTCTAAGAGATGTAGATCTAGGCATTCGATGTGATTGTTATATTGTATCACATTATCCACCACCGGGCCTAATATTATCTGCAAAAGAAGAAACCATGTTAGTGGCTACATGTAGTTTTGAACATTAGTACATGCCTATTTGGTTTCCAGGATTTGTAAAATGCACTAACATGCCATCTTCGATCTGACATGATTAACATGGGCATTTGATTACATTCTAGAAAAATGTAGCCTTCTTCACAAGAGGTTGGAGTGGATGAAAAGTTCCCTAAGAAAACTAGTACAGATGAATCCAAAGGAGAAATGCTTATTGACTGTAACCATATGGATCAAGCAACCAATATGGGGGGGAGAGACCATGTATGTACTGAAATCCTCCAAAAGAATCCTTCAGAAAATGTAGTACATTGTCATTGTAAACTTGGAAAAAGGTGTCACAAATTGAACTCCCTTATTGTCAACATTTAATAGGAAAGGAACATCACCTCGATATATAGCTTCTCTAGCCACGGAAAGCATCTCAGGAAACTGAGAACTTGCTCCAGGTTGGGGCCGATAGATTCTAGTGCCAAGACCTTCACTGTGCGCAGTTTCAGGGTCAAGCTTGTCGAAATCATTTTATGAATGACAGACGAAGAAACACCTTCAAAATTAGAAATAATGTTAATATATAGAAGGAGAGGTAGAAGGCGCCTGTTGTACCTGAATGGGTATGGATCCAATAACAAATTCGGAGTATTTGTGAGATGAGTAGCCCACCACTGTCATTTTCGGCGCAGAAATGACATTGATTCTTGTTGGACCTTCTTGATCAACTACAAGTAATCTCTCAAGTGTAGGTGTCTCCTCAATGACCATACCGTGGTACACATCTTGTGATGTCTTCCTGCCGCACTAGCAACACACATAAATAGTCCGGAGAGTCATGGAGGTGATGTGGAAGGTACTCAACCCATTGATCGCCTAAAGACGAAGGTACTCGAGTGCAGTACAGCCACGGAGCAGACGCTCCATGTCACCGTTTGAGAGGCAGACGGTGATGAGCTCGAGGTTCTTCAGTCGTGGTAGAATAAGAGCGGGCGCGTCATTAAGGGGGGATGGCAGTTCCTGAACTTGGCGACACGCAGCATGGGCGCGAGGCGGAGTGCGGATGTTGGCAGCGACCGCATATGCCCATCATCAAAAGTGAGCTCCTCGAGCTGATCTAGGGTGGGGGACCGGAACCAATCGTCAAGCTTGGCTCGGCCCTTGCCGTTGGAACGAAACATGCCCATCCTAGGGCCTTTGGTGGGGCCAAGGTGACTGCCAAGGATCTTGGAGAACGCATCCAAGCTTTTGCAATGGCCATGGTAGAGCTCATGGGTGTCGATGAGCTCGAGAGGGCTGGAGTTCCATAGGGGGCACCACCGCCAGGAAAGGACGATTGTCCGCGCCCCATATTTAATAGGGAGGAGGGAGATGATGACTCTCAACATATCATCGAGGAGGCTGCTGATGAAGTCTAGGCCTGCTGGAGTCGCTTGCGGTTCTCGCTCGCCCCGCCTCCGCTTGTTGGCAGCCCTGTTCTCCACCTCCGGAGTCTCCTTGTCAGCGGCACTTTCTGATAGAAATGGGAGTACAAGGAATATTTAGTTAAAACAGGGAAATAGAAAAGTGTATTGGTAACTAGAAGTTATTAGGTAGGAATATAGTAAGAAAAGGGAATGACAATTGTGTAGGATTGAAAGTATGTCTAGAGGGGGGTGATTAGACTACTTGACCAAATAAAAATATAGCCTTTTCCCAATTTTAATTCTTGGCAGATTTTAGCAACTTGGCACAAGTCAAGCAATCAACCTACACATGAAATTCTAAGAGTATAGCAGCGGAAAGTAAAACAATTGCATATGAAGGTAAAGGGAGGAGTTTGGAGGGAGCAAACGCAATGTAGACACGGAGATTTTTGGCATGGTTCTGATAGGTGGTGCTGTCATACATCCACGTTGATGGAGACTTCAACCCACGAAGGGTAACGGTTGCGCGAGTCCATGGAGGGCTCCACCCACGAAGGGTCCATGAAGAAGTAACCTTGTCTATCCCACCATGGCCGTCGCCCATGAAGGACTTGCCTCACTAGGGTAGATCTTCACGAAGTAGGCGATCTCCTTTCCCTTACAAACTCCTTGGTTCAACTCCACAATCTTGATGGAGGCTCCCAAGTGACACCTAACCAATCTAGGAGACACCACTCTCCAAGAGGTAACAAATGGTGTGTTGATGATGAACTCCTTGCTCTTGTGCTTCAAATGATAGTCTCCCCAACACTCAAATCTCTCTCATAGGATAGGATTTGGTGGAAAGATGATTTGAGCGGAAAGCAACTTTGGGAAGGCTAGAGATCAAGATTTATGTGGTTGGAATGGAATATCTTGACCTCAACACAAGTGTAGGTGGTTCTCTCTCAGAAAATGTATGTTGGAAGTGTAGGCATGTTCTGATGGCTCTCTCCATGAATGAAGATTGGGTGGAGGGGTATATATAGTCTCCACACAAAATCTAACCGTTACACACAATTTACCAAACTCGGTGGGACCGAATCATGTAACTCGGTCAGACCGATTTAGTTCATAATGTGACCGTTAGGATTTTCGGTGGGACCGACATGTCAACTTGGTGAGACCGATTTGTTAGGGTTAGGGCATAACGTAATCTCGGTGATACCAATTACACAAACTCGGTGGGATCGATTTTGGTAATAGACAAACAGAGAGTTGGTCAGGCAAACTCGTTGGGACCGATTCACTCATCTCGGTTGTACCGAAACGTTACGAAAGGGAAACCGAGAGTTTGCATTGCAATCTCGGTGGGACCGATTGCTCATCTCGGTTTGACCGAAACGTTACGTAGGGAAGCAAAGAGATTACAATCCCATCTCGGTGAGACCGAGATCCCTATCGGTAAGACCGAAAAGACTAGGGTTTCTGACAGTGGCTATGTCAACTGAACTCGGTGGCGCCGAATAGACAGTTTCGGTGGGACCGAGTTTGACTTTTGGTTTGGGACATATGTGGATGTGAGAAAGTAGTTGAAGGTTTTTGGAGCATATCACTAAGCACTTTGAGCAAGAAACTCATTAAGCGACACCTCACCCCCTCTTAATAGTATTGGCTTTTCCAATGGACTCAATGTGATCTTGGATCACTTAAAATGAAAAAGTAGAGTCCTGAGCTTAGAGCTTGAGCCAATCCTTTGTCCTTAGCATTTTGAGGGGTCCACATTTCTCATCCATGCATTGCCAATCACTGAGCTTTCCTGAAATGTTTATCTTGAAGTAGCATTAGCTCAATGAGCTATATGTTGTTAGGAATTACCAAAACTAGCCAGGGATAGTTGCACTTTCAATCTCCCCCTTTTTGGTAATTGATTACAACATATAGATCAAAGCTTCTACAAAAGATAATAAGATTGAAAAACATCGTCGCTTTGAGAAGTATGTGATAAACAAGAGCTCCCCCTAAATTTGTGCATTATTTTTAAAATTTGCTTTTGAATGCAAATGCACAACCGATTAGGATCATGGGTTACTCTTCCATGTCACATACATCTTGGCGGAGCGCTCAAAATGATAGAAGTTAAAAACATGCACTCATCACCAAGCAAGTGAATGATCATATAGGGATATAAGAGATAATATCATCCAACAAGCATTAAGGGTAGCATATGATCAAACACATGATCAAACAAGTATATCACAAGGAAATAATAAAGCAGTTCAACCAAAATAGCAAGAGAGATAAAAAGCAAAACTCTCTCTCGAAGCTTATGATATATACATTTTCTCCCCCTTTGGCAACAAGTTACCAAAAAGTTCAAAATGCATAGTGCTAAACGACTCTCAGGCTTGATCTTCGGTAGGAGGTGTAGAGATGACTCCAAGGACAAAAGCTTCTGTTGATGTAGATGGAGCTGGTGGAGTGGCTGCTGGAGCTGGTGGCACTGAGGTTGTAGCTACTGGAGCTGATGTTGTAGCTCTAGAATATGTGACTGGCACTGTAGTAGACCTCTAGTTTCACGGCACTCTAGCAAAAACATTTGTAGTAGACTTGCCCTTCTTCTCCTCTGCTTCCTCATGTAGTTCCTCAACTGCAGTTTGGATCTCAGTTACCTTGACATCAAGATCATAGAATCTCTGCTCAATGATCCTCTCCAAACTCTCCTGGTTTTGAGTCAGAGTGGCAAAGCCCTTCTCAATCCTCAAGGTGGATTGGATCAGATATCGAAGATGATCTTGCTTGGTCTTCAAGAATACTTGAGATGCCTCTTAAATAGTTGGCATCTTTGTAGATTTCTCTGCCCTTGCTGAGGGAGTCCTGGATTAGGGGGTGTCCGGGTGGCCGGACTATACCTTCGGCCGGACTCCTGGACTATGAAGATACAAGATTGAAGACTTCGTCCCGTGTCCGGAAGGGACTTTCCTTGGCGTGGACGGCAAGCTTGGCGATACGGATATGTAGATCTCCTACCATTGTAACCGACTCTATGTAACCCTAGCCCTCTCCGGTGTCTATATAAATCGGAGAGTTTTAGTCTGTAGGACGAACAACAATCATACCATAGGCTAGATTCTAGGGTTTAGCCTCTCTGATCTCGTGGTAGATCTACTCTTGTACTACCCATATCATCAATATTAATCAAGCAGGACGTAGGGTTTTACCTCCATCAAGAGGGCCCGAACCTGGGTAAAACTTCGTGTCCCCTGCCTCCTGTTACCATCCGACCTAGACGCACAGTTCGGGACCCCCTACCCGAGATCTGCTAGTTTTGACACCGACATTGGTGCTTTCATTGAGAGTTCCTCTATGTCGTCGCTTTTAGGCCCGATGGCTTCTCCGACCATCAACAGCGATGCGATCCAGGGTGAGACTTTTCACCCCGGACAAATCTTCGTATTCGGCGGCTTTGCACTACGGGCCAATTCGCTTGGTCATCTGGAGCAGATCGAAAGCTACTCCCCTGGCCATCAGGTCAGATTTGGAAGTTTGAACTACATGGCCGACATCCGCGGAGACTTGATCTTCGACGGATTCGAGCCACAGCCGAGCGCGCCGCACTGTCACGATGGGCATGATTTAGCTCTGCCGCCGAACAGTGCCCTGGAGGCCGCATGTGTGTCTGCTCCGACCCCTAGCTCAGAGCCGATCACACCAATCGAGGATGGGTGGTTAGACACCGCCTCGGGGGCTGCAATTTCTACGGCGATCGAGCCAAACACCAGCCCTGTTCTCTGCGAAGCCCGTGACTCCAAGGAGCCAGACTCCTCTCCAGACTCCGAGCCCTCCGCACCCCGATCGATCGAACCCGATTGGGCGCCGATCATGGAGTTCACCGCCGCGGACATCTTTTAGCACTCGCCCTTCGGCGATATTCTGAAGTCACTAAAGTCTCTCTCTTTGTCAGGAGAGCCCTGGCCGGACTATGGTCGGCAAGGTTGGGATGCGGATGATGAAGAAATTCAAAGCCCACCCACCACCCACTTCGTAGCCACTGTCGATGATTTAACCGTCATGCTCGACTTCGACTCCGAAGACATTGACGGTATGGACGCCGATGCAGGAGACGATCAAGAACCAGCGCCTATAGGGCACTGGAAAGCCACCTCGTCGTATGATATATACATGGTGGACACCCCAAAAGAAGGCAATGGCGATGGAACACCGGAGGATGACCCCTCCAAGAAGCAGCCTAAGCGCCGACATCAGCGGCGCCGCTCTAAATCCCGCCAAAACAAAAACGGTGATTCCGGCATGGGGGATAATAACACCCCAGACAGTGTCGAAGACAACCACCTCCAGCAAGGGAGGATAGAGAAGCCAGCCCTCATGAGAGAGCGGCAAACAGAGAGGTCGAGGACGATAATTACATGCCTCCCTCCGAAGACGAGGCAAGCCTCGACGACGACGAATTTGTCGTGCCGGAGGATCCCGTCGAACAAGAGCGTTTCAAACGCAGGCTTATGGCCACGGCGAGCAGCCTCAAGAAAAAACAGCAACAGCTTAGAGCTGATCAAGATTTGCTAGCCGACAGATGGACTGAAGTCCTTGCGGCCGAAGAGTATGAACTCGAACGCCCCTCCAAGAGCTACCCAAAGCGCAGGTTTCTACCCCAATTAGAGGAGGAAGCACTTAAACCTACATCACCAGCGCATGATGCGGCCGACCGGCCACCCCGTGGCCGCGACAGAGAGGCCTCTCGGCCCTCCACTCAAGTCGCACCCCGGCGCCGCTCAAAAACTACCAAGGCATGGGAAAATGCGCCAGACCTGCGAGACACATTGGAGGACAAGGCAAGGCAAACAAGATCGATCTACGGATCATGTGGGTGCCCCACGGCACGAGATGGTGCTTGTCACGCCGAATATAGTAAATTCGGCCGGGCCGAACACAGTAGACAAAGCTCATTTGAGCTGTGTCGTGATATAGCCCAGTACAGAGGCGCCGCACACCCACTATGCTTCACAGATGAAGTAATGGATCATCAAATCCCCGAGGGTTTCAAACCCGTGAACATCGAATCATATGATGGCACAACAGATCCTGCGGTATGGATCAGGACTATCTCCTTCATATCCACATGCCTCGCGGTGATGACTTACACGCCATCAAATACCTCCCACTCAAGCTTAAAGGACCAGCTCGGCATTGGCTTAACAGCTTGCCAGCAGAATCAATTGGTTGTTGGGAGGACCTGGAAGCCGCGTTCCTCGACAATTTCTAGGACACTTATGTGTGACCACCAGACGCCGATGACCTAAGCCACACAATTCAGTAGCCAGAGGAATCGGCCAGACAATTCTAGACATGGTTCCTAACCAAGAAAAATCAAATCGTCGACTGTCCGGATGCAGAGGCCCTAGCAGCCTTCAAGCATAACATCCGCGACGAGTGGCTTGCACGGAACCTAGGACAGGAAAAGCCGAAATCTATGGCAGCCCTCACGACACTTATGACCCGCTTTTGCACGGAGAAGACAACTGACTAGCTTGCAGCAATAACATAACCAAGAGCCCTGGTAATTCGGATACCAAGGACAGCAGTGGCAGGTCGCGTCGCAACAAGCAAAAGCGCCGCATTAACGATGACAATGCTGAGGATACGGTAGTTAATGCCGGATTCAGAGGCTCTAAACCCGGTCAGCGGAAAAAGCCATTCAAAAGAAATACTCCGGGCCCGTCCAGTTTGGACCGAATACTCGACCGCTCATGCCAGATACATGGCAGCCCCGAAAAACCAGCCAATCACACCAACAGGGATTGTTGGGTGTTCAAGCAGGCAGGCAAGTTACATGCCGAAAGCAGAGACAAGGGGCTGCATAGCGATGACGAGGAGGGTCCCGGCTGCCGAACAACAGTGGACCAAAAGGTTTTCCCCCACAAGTGTGGACGGTGAACATGATATACGCAACCCATGTCCCCAAGAGGGAGCGAAAGCGTGTGCTAAGGGACGTATACGCGATGGAGCCAGTCGCCCCAAAGTTCAACCCATGGTCTTCCTGCCCGATCACTTTTGATCGAAGGGACCACCCCACTAGAATCCGTCATGGCGGATTCGCTGCATTGGTTCTAGACCCAATTATTGACGGATTTCACCTCACTAGAGTCCTTATGGACGACGGCAGTAGCCTGAACCTGCTTTATCAGGATACAGTGCGGAAAATGGGCATCGGTCCCTCGAGGATTAAACCCACCACAACGACCTTTAAAGGCGTCATACCAGGTGTAGAAGCCAACTGTACAGGCTCAGTTACACTTGAAGTGGTCTTCGGATCTCCGGATAATTTCTGAAGCGAGGAGTTAATCTTCGACATAGTCCCGTTCCGCAGTGGCTATCACGCACTGCTCGGGCGAACCGCATTTGCCAAGTTCAATGCGGTGCCGCACTACGCATACCTCAAGCTCAAGACGCCAGGCCCTCGAGGCGTCATCACGGTCAATGGAAACACCGAACGCTCTCTCCGAACGGAGGAGCATACAGCGGCTATCGCAGCGGAAGTACAAAGCAGCCTCTCAAGGCAATTCTCCAGTCCGGCCATTAAACATCCGGACACCGTCAAGCGCGCCTGGAGTAACCTACAAAAAGACCGCCTGGCACGTTCCGAGCAAGCATAGCAATGCGGCCCCAACCCCAGCCCTCGCGAACTTGCGAAACCAGTGCCGCGCGTACATAACTACGCTCTGGAAATACCATGGGCACAGGGGGAGGGGCACCATCATGGCAAGCCCGAAACGCGGCTTAAACCGCACTAGGGGCTGCCGATTTCTTAAATTTTCTCTTATTTTCAGGACTCCATTCTTCGGAAGGCTTGTCCGGCAGTACAATTGCCGCACAAATGATACAACCAAGGAAGCAGAAAGCTACGCCGCACTACGGAACTCTAAGGTGGTCTCTATAACGAGCAGTATACCTATTTCGCATAACATTCCGTAGCTTGCCCCTGGAAAGGACATATTTGATAGTTCCATCTTTTGCTTATCGCACTATTTGTATCATTCTGCTTCGATCGCAGCTTTTTTAAATAAACAATGCATAGCTTACGTCTATTACCGCATTACCTCTTTTTTATGAATATATGTTCATTAATGACATGTTGCACCCGTACACTTTGGTACGGCTAAGACACCAGGGGCTTAAGTACCCCACAACATGGTGTGAGAAGTCCGAACACTTTCACATGCGCGGCACCCCGAACTTATAGCATTATATGCATCGGCTCCGAATCATGTCTTGGGTCAATAGTTGGGTTTGCCCGGCTCCTATGTTTTGGTACCTTACGTTCCGTCATATCGGCTAAGGTAGCACTAGGAGAACTACTGTGATTGTGCCCCAGTTGAGCTGGGCTAAGAGTAGAGAAAGCTAAAACTGACCATCATGATGAGGCGAGAGCTGGTCGCTGTTCGAGAGGTTTTCGAGTCCCTAAAGACTTATGCCGCCTAGAGCGAGGAGTCGGCTTTGTCCGGCCTAGGCATGGATAGCGCCCCGAACTCGGTCTTCCAAACACTAGGGGCTTTGCCGAAATTTAAAATTATAGAATTCTATGGCTAAGTGAGAGTGTTCAAGTATTATAGTCTGATTGCCTTGTTCGTTGTGTTTAGCGCCTCCCTCGAAGGACCCAAGAATGGGAAAAAGAGCGCTCATGTTTATCCCGAACACCCCAGCACTCGTGCCATGGGGGCAGAAGCCGATGACTCGCCATCTCTCAAATTTGATAAACGGCCGCACAGAAGGTAATATTTTAAATTCAAAAAGCATTGCTTAGCGCACATGAACAAGTTTTCAGCGCACAGGACAAAACGAGCGAGTTCATTGAAAAATTACATTCATGGAACATTCATCCGCCACAAGGCGAGCACCCTGCAGGACGCCCTCATAATACATCTCGGTATTGCGATGCTCCTTGCCCGGCGGTGGCCCGTCCTTCACAAGCTTCTCAGCATCCAGCTTGCCCCAGTGCACCTTCGCACGGGCAAGCGCCCTACGGGCACCCTCAATGCATACGGAGCGCTTGATGACTTCGAGCCTTGGACAAGCCTCCACCAGCCGCCTCACCAGCCCGAAGTAGCTCCTAGGCATGGCCTCTCCAGGCCACAGCCAGACTATGAGGCCCTTCACGCATGGTCTGTTCGGCCACCTTATGGAGCTCGACCAGCTGTTTTAGCTGGTCGCTTAAGGGCACTGGGTGTTCGGCCTCAGCATACTAAGACCAGAACACCTTCTCCGTCGAGCTTCCCTCCTCGGCGCGGTAGAAGGCAGCGGCATCCGACACGCTACAGGGAAAGTCTGCGAATGCTCCTGGAGAGCTCTGGATTCGGGTAAGTGACAAGTAAATCACTTTTACGTGCTTGCTTTGCATAAAGAATGCCTTACCCGCCGCTATTTTTTTACTGCCTCACCTCCTGGAGGGCCTTCTGGGCTTCGGCCTTGGCAGACTTGGCATCTTCAATGGCCGCCGCGAGCTCACACTCTCGCGTCTTCGATTCAAGCTCCAAACTCTCATGTTTTTTCATGAGAGCCTGGAGCTCTTGCTACACCTCGCCAACCTGCGTCTCATGCTTCTCCCGCTCGGTGCGCTCTGTGGCCGCCCTCTTTTCAGCCTCGGACAGCGCTTGCTTAAGGGTCGCCACCTCAGTTGTGGCCCCTATAATAGCCGCGTTAATCCTGTCACTTTTTGCAATTGCACCTTTCACATATTTCAATAAGGTATTTCTTACCTTCCTTCTCCTCGAGCTGCTGCTTGGCTAGGCCGAGCTCTTGCTCGGACCGCTCGAGGTTTTGCTTTAGCGTATCCACCTCCGCAGTCAGTGCGGCGGAGGCCAGCAGCGAAGCCTGCATACGCATATTGACTTGATTATGTTAGACTCCTGCGATTATTAGATCCTCTATTCGGCTTTTCTTTTCGAACACCGAACAGAGCATCAGGGGCTACTGTCTATGCGGTAATATTGTTACATATTCTTTACTTACCTCAAAGCCTGTTAGAAGGCTGGCACAGGCTTCAGTCAGTCCGCTCTTGGCGGACTGAACCTTCTGGATCACCACACTCATAATAGTGTGGTGCCCCTCGTCGATGGAGGCGCCGTTAAGCGTCTCCAGCAAATTGTCCGGTGCCTCCGGTTGGACGGAGGTCACCAGCTCGGTAGGCTTTCTCCTCTTGGAAGGAAGCTGCCTACCAGAGTCCGGGACCGTTTAAGGTTCCGGCGTGGTGTCCGGCTCCAGGCCGGACTTGGAGCCCTTGGGGGTTCTATCCCCTTTACGCCTGGAGTCCGGGAGGTTGCCTTGCGGCGCCTCCAGGACCACCTCCTCCTGGCTTCGAACCTGTTGGGACGCCACCTCGGCGCCGTCCGTAGGGTGGGGGGAGGAAGCCATTGGAAGCGAATTCACATCCAACGAATCCAGGGAGCCGCTTAACGACTCGTCGAGCCTGGCCTTGGGCGGACTGCACAATCATGTTCGACATAAGGAAAAGCTGTGCAATGGGGGAATACTATGAATCACTCGGGTATCTGGATACTTACAATCTCGCCAGGGGCTTGGCCCTATGCAGCCACTCCTCTTCGCCGTCGTCGGTGTTGGTGGAGTAGTCCGGAGGAGGGGTCTACCCCCTCTTGGACCCTTCGGCCTCCCCGGTTGGGGCGGCCTTCCTTTTCTTCCCTCCCCCCGCTGGAGGGGGAGAGGTCTCTTCTTCCTCCTCCTCGTCTTCATGGGAGGAGTGCGCCTTGGAGTCGTCAGATGGTGAATCCGACACCTCCTAGCGCCGGGCGCTTTTTCGAGTCCCCATGGCCTTCTTCTCCGGCACCACGTAAGGTGCCGGAGCCAGCAGCTTCGCCAAGCGAGCGTCCGCTGGGCCTTCGGGCAAAGGAGCCGGACAGTTGATCTGTCCGGACGTCTCCTGCCAATCCTGTCTAAGGTAAGGGAACTTAGATCCCGCATGGAGTCAAACTATGAAAAACTAATACCCTATAAAAGGTCAAAACAGCTTACCGCACGAGCGTGACGCTGCGTGCTGAATCCGCGATCCTTGGTAGAGGATGCGGGGGCCTCGACGCCCTTGAAAAGCACCTTCCAGGCATCTTCGTACGTCGTGTCGAAGAGCCTACTCAGAGTTTGGTGCCGCGCCGGGTCGAACTCCCACAGGTTGAAAGCCCGTTGTTGACACGGGAGGATCCGACGAATGAGCATAACCTGGACTACGTTGACAAGTTTGAGATTCCTGTCCACCAGGGTTTGGACACATGTTTGGAGTCCGGTCAGCTCTCCTTTTTTACCCCATGACAGGCCCGTCTCTTTCTAGGAGGCGAGCCGCGTAGGGGGTCCAGATCGGAACTCGGGGCCTGCGGCCCATTCAGGGTCGCGCGGCTCGGTGATGTAAAACCACCCCGACTGCCATCCCTTTAGGGACTCCACGAAGTAGCCCTCGAACCATAGGCCGTTGGGCATCTTGCCCACCATGGCGCCTCCGCACTCCACTTGGGTGCCGCACACCACCTTCGGCTTGACATTGAAAGTCTTGAGCCATAGGCTGAAATGGGGGCGGATGCGGAAGAAAGCCTCGCACACGACGATAAACGCCGAGATGTTGAGGACAAAATTCGGGGCCAGATCGTGGAAATCCAGGCCATAGTAGAACATGAGCCCCCGGACAAATGGGTGGAGAGGGAAGCCCAGTCCGCGGAGGAAATGGGGGAGGAACACCACCCTCTCATGGGGCCTAGGGGTGGGGATGAGCTGCCCCTCTTCGGGAAGCCGGTGCTCAATGTCGTTAGACAAGTATCCGGCCTTCCTTAGTCTTTTGATGTGTCCCTCCGTGACGGAGGAGACCATCCACTTGCCTCCCGCTCCGGACATGGCTGGAGAAGGTTGAGGTGGGGTGTGTGGACTTGGGCACTGGAGCTCGAGTGCGCGGAAATGGATAGGCAAAGGAGGAACAAGGCGTGGATGAAAAGGTGGATCCTTATCCCCTTATATGGGCAGACGCGACTATGCGCCCCCACCAGCCTGGTAAAACTTGCTTATCTCCCAAGCGCCGCAGTCAATGGCACGGTTGGGTCACCCACACCTGTATTGATGAGAATCCCGGAATAAGGGGACATGATCTCTGCTTTAACAAGACGTGCCAAGGAAACCGCCTCGCTAAACGCGCTGAGGTGGGACAGTAAAACGATTCGAATAAAGACTTGGCAGTGGTGTGATGTCACGCTATGGAATACGTCAGCAAATTAGATTTGTGTAAATGTTATTCTCTCTATGGCAATATGTGGAAACTTATTTTGCAGAGCCGGACACTACCTTTGTGTTCAAAATCTTCTATGAAGTACTTGGAGGAGGAACCCGCCTTGCAATGCCGAAGACAATCTGCGCGCCGGACTCGTCGTCATTGAAGCCTGGTTCAGCGGCTACTGAGGGAGTCCTGGATTAGGGGGTGTCTGGGTGGCCGGACTATACCTTCGGCTGGACTCCTGGACTATGAAGATACAAGATTGAAGACTTCGTCCCGTGTCCGGAAGGGACTTTCCTTGGCGTGGAAGGCAAGCTTGGCGATACGGATATGTAGATCTCCTACCATTGTAACCAACTCTGTGTAACCCTAGCCCTCTCCGGTGTCTATATAAACCGGAGAGTTTTAGTCCGTAGGATGAACAACAATCATACCATAGGCTAGCTTCTAGGGTTTAGCCTCTCTGATCTCATGGTAGATCTACTCTTGTACTACCCATATCATCAATATTAATCAAGTAGGACGTAGGGTTTTACCTCCATCAAGAGGGCCCGAACCTGGGTAAAACTTCGTGTCCCCTGCCTCCTGTTACCATCCGACCTAGACGCACAGTTCGGGACCCTCTACCCGAGATCCGCCGGTTTTGACACCGACACTTGCCTTCTCTCTCTTCTCATGTGCTTGAGTTGATGATGGTTCATTTTCATTCATGATAACAGTGTTGTCTTTAAATTCATGGTAGACGGGCAGGTGCTCCTTATCCAATAGATATTTGCATGTGCCCATCTTGGAGTTGATGAGCTCCTGAATTTGTGGGGCATACCCACAACTTCTCTTCTGATCAGCTGCTGTCCTTTTGATTGTCTCCATAATCAGACTCATGACTTTGAACTTTTGAGGCACATCAAACAAATGGAGCAAATTGATAGCATGTCCTCTAATCATCTTGTGATCACCTGACTTGGGTAGCAATGTGTGCCTTAGGATCCAGTTGATGGTAGGCAGACCAAACAACAAGAAATGGACAGATCCAAACTTATGAGTATCCAATGCATCATCTAGGATCTCTCTGTACATGTTGGCCGTAGAGTTATGGTCTTTCTTCTTTTCAGCATAAACATCTAAGTCATCCTCTCTTTCTTCTGGGGCATTGATCAATTGAGCCCATTCTTCAATAGTAGATTGGTAACTTGTACCTTCAGACATCCAAATGATCTTCCCATCTGGGTAGAAGTGGGCAGTGGAGTAAAACTGCATGGTCAACTCATCATTCCACTTGGTGAGCTTCTGGGCAACAAATGTATCAACTCCACATGCTTTGAAGCTGTCATATACACCTGGATAGTGATCTTCATTCTCCTTGATGTACTCCCAGTCAACCCATCTCATGTCACACACTATGGGCTTCTTGTTAAGGAGAATGTCTCATAGAAGTCTTGTTGTTCCTTAGTGTGAAACCTGTAATCCACAGTAGTTCTCCTCCTGACAGCATATGGATCAGACTGTCTCCATAATCACAGTCATGAATCCTTCCTGATTTTCATGTTTTCTGCAACAGGATGTGCATCATTGTAGCCAGGGATCTTGGGCTTCAGCTTTCTCAAAACAAGTGAGTCATCTTCCTCTTCTTCAGCAGCTTCAGGCACTGGGGCCTTGTTCTTTTCCTCAGCTTGTATACTCCTGGTGTTTCTCTAGGGTTTTGGGGGTTTCTGAGAAGCAGCTTTGGGAGCAAATTTGGGCTTAGATGGAGCAGCCCCTGACTTGATTGCATCTCCCATAAGCTTCCGAGCCTTAGGAGCTGGTGCAGCATCCTCTTCCTCTTCATCTGAACCTCTCATTATGGATGATCTGCCAAGCACTCTGGTAGTGGTCTTCTTGACCCTTTCCTTCCTTTTCTTCCCTTCTTCAACTGCCTCTTCAGTTGGCTTGGAGGTTTCAGCAGTGGATGCTCTGGCCTTAGACATATGAACCCTCTTTGTTGGTGCCTTCTTATGCATCACTGGCTTAACTGTAGCAGCTGTGTGATACTCCTTTTTAGCACCTTTTTCCTTGAAGTGGCCTCATCCTCAATGGCCACATAATCCTCATCCTCAGTTTCTAAGGTTTTCTTCTTCCTGGATCTGGTTGCTGCCTTAGGTAAGTTTCTTGGAGTGATCTTGCTTCCATCATCAGAAGAGCTGGAGGGACTAGTGCCCTCACTCATCTGAACCTACTCTTCAGACTTGTTCTGGATGTCACTTTGATTAGACATCTTGTAGGCAAATTGTCAGCAGACCCTGTGAATAGGTTGTAGATGAGGTAGAGTAGATGAGCATCACAAAGTACAGAGGTTTTGCAAAATAATTGAGTCAAAAAGCTTAGTTTTAGTTCTCTATAGAAGTGATCCTGGAGCTACCGAATTGACAAACTCGGTGATACCGAAGCAACACTTGGAACCTAAACTAGTGAACTCGGTAGGGCCGAGTCACCGTTTTGTGGCACTGAGATTGCTAGGGTTTCACAAAATCTTGAAATCGATCACGCCGATTTGCACGTTTCGGTCAGACCGAAAAGCTCATCTGCAATGGCTAAGGCCGAATCGGTGATACCAATTTCTACAGTTTGGTCGGTCCGAGATGAGTTCTGCGGAGAGCTAACCCTAAATTTTTTGAATCAATCTAGACCTAAGGGAGTTTTAGCTGGATGGATCAATCTCAGTTGTGGCAAGAAACATGGCATTGTCCTTGTGCTAGGAATTGGAGTGAAAAAGACATCACAAGGGGTCGAACACTTACCCTAAAGCGGCGAGTGTTCGCTACGGCGGCAACGGCGGAGCAGATTGCCGCTGACGGCGGTGGAGACCGGCGGCGGGAGGTCGCTCGCGGTGAGAGGACGATCCAGAGACCCGAAGAGGCAGAGCAGGTTACGCGCGGGTGAAGGGTTTCGAATAAATTTCCAAAATTTGACCCATCAGTATATATAACCTGACCCTGTCGATGTGACCGAGTGGAACGACTCGGTGGCATCAAGATGCAGAACTGCAAGCAGTTACTGCAACTCGGTGTGACCGTAACGTTCTAATCGGTTGCACCGAGATTGAATACCTAGATCAACTTAGTGATCTCGGTGTGACCGAAATGGATGACTCGGTCATACCGAAATGCACAAAGAGGTTTGGGAAGTTTAAGCCTATGACGAATCGGGGACTCCGAGTGCTCCTCACATAGAGTGGTTCGAATCTGACTTGATCAAACTTTGTGATGTAGCATGAATAGAGTTTGAGATGAGGAAAGCATAGATAGCTAGAGGGAGTTCTTAGGCATTCTTGTCCATCCATTTGGCAAAAGAGAAAAAGCCAAACAATCAAAGCAACAAATGGATGTCCTCGAATGAGTAAAATATGCATCCAACATGCTCACACAATAAGATGGCAAATGAAATATGTGACAAAGCATGCACAATCACTTGATGACCCACAAGTATAGGGAATCTATCGTAGTCCTTTCGATAAGTAAGAGTGTCGAACCCAACGAGGAGCAGAAGGAAATGATAAGCGGTTCTCAGCAAGGTATTCTTTGCAAGCACTGAAATTATCGGTAACAGATAGTTTTGTGATAAGGTAATTGGTAACGAGTAGCAAGTAATAAAAGTAAATAAGGTTCAGCAAGATGGTCCAATCCTTTTTGTAGCAAAGGACATGCCTGTACAAACTCTTATATGAAGGAAAGCGCTCCCGAGGACACATGGGAATTATCGTCAAGCTAGTTTCCATCACGATCATATGATTCGCGTTCGGTACTTTGATAATATGATATGTGGGTGGACCGGTGCTTGGGTACTGCCCTTACTTGGACAAGCATCCCACTTATGATTAACCCCTATTGCAAGCATCCGCAACTACAACAGAAGTATTAAGGTAAAGCTAACCATAACATGAAACATATGGATCCAAATCAGCCCCTTACGAAGCAACGCATAAACTAGGGTTTAAGCTTCTGTCACTCTAGCAACCCATCATCTACTTATTACTTCCCAATGCCTCCCTCTAGGCCCAAACAATGGTGAGGTGTCATGTAGTCGATGTTCACATGACACCACTAGAGGGATGACAACATCCATCTCATCAAAATATCGAACGAATACCAAATTCACATGACTACTAATAGCAAAACTTCTCCCATGTCCTCAGGAAAAACGTAACTACTCACAAAGCATATTCATGTTCATAATCAGAGGGGTATTAATATGCATAATGGATCTGAACATATGATCTTCCACCAAGTAAACCAACTAGCGTCAACTACAAGGAGTAATCAACACTACTAGCATCCCACAGGTACCAATCTGAGGTTTGGATACAAAGATTGGATTCAAGAGATGAACTAGGGTTTGAGATGAGATGGTGCTGGTGAAGATGTTGATGGAGATTGACCCCCTCCCAATGAGAGGATCGTTGGTGATGACGATGGTGATGATTTCCCCCTCCCGGAGGGAAGTTTCCCCGGCAGAACAGCTCCGCCAGAGCCCTAGATTGGTTCCGCCAAGGTTCCGCCTCGTGGCGGCGGAGTCTCGTCCCAAAAGATGGCTTATGATTTTTTTCTCGACGAAAGACTCCATATAGCAGAAGATGGGCATTGGAGGGCCACCAAGGGGCCCATGATGCAGGGGGGCGCGCCCCCCACCCTCGTGGCCAGGGTGTGGCCCCCCTCTGGAACTTCTTGCGCTCAGTATTTTTTATATATTCTGGAAATAGCTTTCGTGAAGTTTCAGGACTTTTGGAGCTGTGCAGAATAGGTCTCTAATATTTTCTCCTTTTCCAGCCCAGAATCCCAGCTGCCGGCATTCTCCCTCTTTATGTAAACCATGTAAAATAAGAGAGAATAGGCGTAAGTATTGTGACATAATGTGTAATAAAAGCCCATAATGCAATAAATATTGATATAAAAGCATGATGCAAAATGGACGTATAAACTCCCCCAAGCTTAGACCTCGCTTGTCCTCAAGCGAAAGCAGAAATCAAAAAATATGTCCACATGTTTAGAGATAGAGGTGTCGATAAAAATAAAATACGGACATGAGGGCATCATGATCATTCTTAGAAGAACAACATATATATATTGTCATATGATCTCTTATGCTAAAGTAACAATTCAATCACAATTTCAAGTATGAATCATAAACTTCATTAAGAACCAACAAACTCTAATCTCAGTCATTGAGGCAATTGCAATTTATCATAACATGGGAAAGAGTCAATATAAGAGCTTTTCGGCAAGTCCACATACTCAACCATCTTTTAGTCTTTCACAATTTCTAACACTCACGCAATACTTATGGGTACGAAGTCTTAATCAGACACAGAGAAAGATAGGGGCTTATAGTTTTGCCTCCCTGTCGGTCTCAAAACCGGCGGATCTCGAGTAGGGGGTCCCGAACTGTGCGTCTAAGGCAGATGGTAACAGGAGGTAGGGGACACGATGTTTACCCAGGTTTGGGCCCTCTCGAGGGAGGTAATACCCTACTTCTTGCTTGATTGATCTTGATGATATGAGTATTACCAGAGTTGATCTACCACGAGATCGTAGAGGCTAAACCCTAGAAGCTAGCCTATGATTATGATTGTTGTTGTCCTATGGACTAAACCCTCCGGTTTATATAGACACAAGAGGGGGCTAGGGTTACACAGAGTCGGTCACAAGGGAGGAGATCTACATATCCGAATTGCCAAGCTTCCCTTCCATGCAAAGGAGAGTCCCACCCGGACACGGGACAAAGTCTTCAATCTTGTATCTTCATAGTCCAACAGTCTGACCAAAGTATATAGTCCGGCTGTTCGAGGACCCCCTAATCTAGGACTCCCTAAGTAGCCCCTGAACCAGGCTTCAACGATGATGAGTCTGGCGCGCAGATTGTCTTCGGCATTGCAAGGTGGGTTCCTTCTCCGAATACTCCATAGAAGATTTTGAACACAAGGATCGTGTCGGGCTCTGCAAAACAAATTCCACATACCACCGTAGAGAGTATATTATTCCACAAATCCAATCTGCTGACAACTTTCAATAACGTGGCGTCCTGCCGTGGCCCGGTCATTACGAACCGTTTTCCCTGCCTGCCATTGAACGTGTTGTGAGGCGGTTTTCTTGGCACGTCTTGTCGAAGCAGAGATCGTGTCCCCTTATCACGAGATACTCATCAATACGGGTGTGGGTAACCCAACCGTGCTTGTTAATATGACTCCTCGATTTTAGGCAAGTTCCAAACGGGCACGCGGAGGAAGCTTGATATTCACCCTCTTTATAAAGGGGCCAAGGCCTGTCCTTTTCTTCTCGCGCTCGATCCTTCCCTTCCCCCACCTTGAGTTCCGACACCCAAGGATCAAGCCAAGTGCTTCGGACCTTCAACCATGTCCGGATCCAACATTCAAGGCCGGTGGATGGCTTCCTCTGTCACACAGGTGGACATTAAGAAGCTAAGGGAAGCCAGGTATCTGACCGCCAAAATCTTGCACAGGCTGCCTGCTCAAGGGAGGTCATCCCCACTCCCGAACCCAACGAGAGCATCATATTTGTTTCCCACTTCCTCCGAGGGCTGTGTTTTAGTCTTGATCCCTTTGTTAGAGGGATTATGTTCTATTACGGGCTCGATTTCCACAATCTAGCCCCAGATTCCATCCTTCACATCTCGTCGTTTATCGTCGTGTGTGAGTCCTTCCTCCGCATCACCCCACACTTCGGCTTATGGCTCATGTCAGGACCCCGATTCTAAGTCACACCGATCTAGCCTATAACACCTCATATCACTTTGCAGCCTCACGCACGGTATTCCCACGGGTGTCGCCTTACCATGGCCCGAGACCGTTTGTGCCTTTTGGCTCACGTATATGATAGTGTCACTACCATCCATATGGCAGAGAACCCAGGCCGACATGACTAGTCATGAACCCAAAGTGGCACTAACTTATAGGGACAGGCATACATCAATCAACATCAAGCATGTCGGTCAGCAGCGTGTGAATCCAAGCTGTAGCACTGGGCTAACAGGACTCTGGGAACCCGGGCTATAGCAGGCTAGGCAGGACTCCGGATGTCACCGCGTGACATTTCCCTGAAGGGACAGACATAGGAACGAAGTGAATCACACGCCGGCCAGTCAAGTGTTCCGGAGCAGTAGTGCTGGGCTAGCAGGACTCCGGTGAACCGGGCTGTAGCGGACTACTATGGCTCATGGAAGCACAAGACTACATTTCCCCATAAGAGAGGCTACCAAGGATAAACAACTAGGTTGTCGGATCCCACACATATCAAGCATTTCAATCATACACACAATATGCTCGATATGTGTAAATACAACATGGCACCACAACATAACTCTACGACTCAAGTATTTATTCATTATGCTCCGAGGAGCGAGATATTACAAACATGGGTCTCATGACCCAACATGCAAAGCATACAAGCAACAAGCACATGCGGAAGCTTAACTTGTCTGAGTATAGACAACTACAAATGAAGAAGGCTCAGAAGCCTGACTATCTACAAGACCCTCCCAAGGGTACAAGATCATAGCTGAGGTAACAAGCTAAACGTCGAAGTCCACGTGGAACTACTAGCGAGACTGACATCTCTCTGCAAAACATAAATTAAGCAAACGTGAGTACAAATGTACCCAGCAAGACTTACATCACAACTAACTACATATGCATCGGTATTAACAAAGGGGGTGGTGGAGTTTAACTGCAGCAAGCCAGCTTTGACTCAGTGGCTAACCTGAACTACGACTGCAAGTAACTCTTTTGAGATGGCGCACACGAGTCCACAAATTCACCATATCAATACACCACCATGGATCCGCTCCCGTCTCCCTACGAGAACGCCATCCATAGCACTCACGCTTATCTTGAGCATTTTAGAGTATCCACTTTCACTTGTCTATGAACTATGCAAGGGGTCCAAGTTTCCATATCCGAGGAATCCGGCTATTCGAATAGATAATGATAACCCTGCAGGGGTGTACTTCTTCACACATGCTCTCGCCACTTATCGCCCTGTACACGTCATGTACCTCGGCAACCTTAAAGTGGAAGCCGGGCGAGGGAGTCGGCCACGACCTGACTAACCAACAAGTCTCTAGTCCAGGTTTATCGCCTATTCGGGTTCCATCTGCAAGGAGATCCGGCCGGGGTGTCGCTCACGGCCCCAAACGATGTGAGCAGGGTTCCCAAGCCCACCATCCGGGTGCCACTTGGTACACCGTGCCACTGTGCCTAGTCTGTCCCAAGCCCACCTGTACCGGGTGCCACTTGGTAGACTACTAACACTACCTACAAACACCAGAAACTAGTTGCAACTCCTGGACAGAGATCAGGTTGATTAATAAGTCGAGAGGGGCACTTAAGCATTCCAATGTGTGGTAGTAGCTATTCATGGATCACAAACACAGAACTCAGTTCCTAAGGACGGCTGCAATGAGACAACCCACCATGTACTCCTACATGGCCTCTCACCGCTACCTTTACCAAATCGTGTTCACACACTTAGCTGTCAACAGTAGGACATGTTCACCACATTCCAATTCATCCCCGATGAATTAGACCTGACTCAACTCTAAGCAGTAGCAGGCATGACAGACAAACATGAATGAGTGGGCACATCAGGGCTCAAACAACTCCTACTCATGCTAGTGGGTTTCATCTATTTACTGTGGCAATGACAGGTCATGCAGAGGAAAGGGGTTCAGCTACCACATCATGTAACAGTTGAAACGTTGTTGTCCTAATGTAGTAAAAGAGAGCAGGAGCAAGAGAGTGGGATTGTATCGAAATGAAAAGGGGGGTTTTGCTTGCCTGGCACTTCTGAAGATATTATAGCTCTTCATCAGTGTCATCGAACTCATCGTCGGGATACGCCTACCGAGAGGGGACAAGCACCGGCAATAGAGAAGAACACAATCAATGCAAATGCAACAATATGATGCATGATCATGACATGGCAATATGCTAGTGTTTGGGCTAATGCAACAGAAAGTCATTTTAATTGAAGTGGAATTCAAAACTACATCAAATTCCAACTCCAAATCTATTATGAAATTTGCCCTAATCATGTTTCATCCTAAGTAGTGAGGTTAACTTGCTCGAACATGCATGAAAATGGTACAGATGGATTCCTTGAATTTTCTGATAATTTTTCATATAAAAATTATTTCATTTGGAGTTATAGATAATTTTCTATGATTTTTAGAAGTTTTGGGCATTTTTTGGAAATTCCTGAATAAACTTAAATCCAGAAAATGATTTATAGCGTCAGCATGATGTCAGCACTGCGTCAGCGAGTCAACGGGCCAGCCAGGGTCAAACCTAACTAGTGGGGCCCACTGGTCAGTGACTAACTAACTAACCTAAGTTAATTAGAGCCTAGGCCCGCATGTAAGTGTCTAATCTACTTAACTAAGTTAATTAGTACTAACTAAATCTAACACTAATTAAAAAAGGGAGCCTGGCCCACACGTCAGTCAGCCAGGGGAGGTCAAACCCCTGGTCAGCGGGTTCAAACCTACCGGACTTGGTCCACACTCAACGTCGGCGACGACAGACGCGGCGGAGGGCATCGGCTTTTGCCGTCCGGTGACCAAACAAGCGGCGGAGAGGCTCTATGCGTAGCTGGCACTCTTCCGCATCCGATGGGACCGAAGTCAGTGGCTGGGGTGGCCGGAAACGGCGGCGGCGACCTCAACAGCGGCGGCCGGAGCTCGGGCGCCGACCGACTCGACGCTATGGTGCACTAGGGGAGGAACTGATGGGTGCTACGTGCTCCTGGGAAGTACTTAACACGGGGACACGCTCAGGCGCGGGCTATGGTGTCAGTAGCCGCGGTGGCGCCATGGCCGGCGGCAGTGAGGTCTCGGGCTTTACCGAAGTGACAACCCGAGGGGGCAAACGAGCACGGGGAGAGAGGGGTTCGGTGTAGTGGCCCACGGCGGTTGTAGGGGGCGTCGAAGTGGGCTCAGGGAAGCACGGACGGCGTCATGGCATTGCCGGCAATCTCGGCGGCCGGAGGGAGAAGAAGGCGATGCAGGCGGCGTTGCAGGGGCTCCCATGGTCGCATTCTTTAGCGTGCGGCTCCACGACGTCGGGGCGGAGCTACGGGACCAAACGGCGAGGCGAGGCGTGCGCGCGCTGCGAGGCGCTCGGTGGTTGCGCGCACGAGGAACAGAGAAGGGGGGAGGCGACCAGATAGAGGGCGAAATGGAAGAGGGGAAGGTGGGCGTCTCCGTGGCACGTCTGGAGAGGCCGGGGTTGCGTGGCTGAAGCAGGAGGTGGCAAGGCGTCGTCGGCGCGCACGCCACACACCTGTTTGTCCTCCTGGCAGGAGGAAGAAGACCACTCAGCCCCTGGTGGGCTGGGCCTCTTCTACCAGGTAAGGCCTAGGTGAGGTTTCTGTCTTTTCTTAGTTTCTGTTTTCTATTTTCATTTCTGTTGTTTTTGGTTTAGTAAAAATACTAAACCACTTGGTAAAATCCTGAAAGTAATTTTAGGCACCTTTGAAATATTTCCCAACAGCTGTCAAGTACTTTCAGGATTATTTGGGCAATTAAAAATATTTATAAGATTTAAATGTCCAAATTCAAATACTTATGGATTAATTCAAAAATCCAAAGTGTCCTAGAAAAATGTGCACCATTTTTGGCAGAGGTTCTAGACCAATCCAAAGATGATGAACATTTTTGGGAAGGCATTTTGGGTTCATTGAAAATATTTTTATTTGAACCTATTTGACTTAATCTGGTTCTAGGTGTGAACATTCCCCATTTCAAGTTTAAAAGAAATTTAGACATGATGCAGCAACCAAGCTAGTCCAAGTGCATGGCAAGGCTAGGGATGTTACAGCTCAAGACCTTCAATGTAAAGCCGAAGATGATCGATGGGCGACACACAGACTGCGGAGACGCCACAATAAGCAAAGGCGTTGATGCCCCATGGCCAAAGGGTTCCTTCCCGGAGGTGTCCAACTTATGGCAGTGGGAGTGGTTTTACATCACAGCTCCCCGAAGTACTAAGTAGGTAGCTCCCCCCGCCGCAACTGGCATCATGGGTCAATAAGGGGCTAGACTGGGGGCCAGTTAATGATGTGCCGACATTGCAGAGTCGCATCCTAGATCTCCTCAAGAGAGATGTCAGCCTTGTCAAGGTAATGCAATTCATGCTAGTTCGTCGGGTCCTGCCATGCCAACGTCGATCTCTCTGTATGTGGGAGTTCAACCCGGAAGGACCGTGAACTATTCAGTAGTTCTTCGGCAGGACGCCCGAAGAGATATATGGATTGTTCTTCGGATCACGAATAAAGTGTCCGGACACCACCGAGGATGCGGGTCTCAACTGCAACCGTCCAGATACCCAGGTGAGTAGTTCTGCGGCCGTACACTCTGTCTTTTTATTTGTCCCAACATCATTCTGAAAAAGTTGCTCTTGGCCAGGACTGGATAAGAAAGGCGAAGATGATCAGGTGTTCGGCCCCCCTTCCCGAAGGCTCACCGGATCCTGTACTAGCCAGGATGCTTGAGCACGCACTTTATCAAGTGCCATCAGGGGAAGATAAAGGGGGGAATAAAGAAGCCGAAAGAGGGCCTCGCGCATCACTCATCCAAACCGGGGGAATTAATGTCTCCGTGAAGGAGGATAATCGGGGAGGAGAATCTAGAATCCCCTCTCCCCAAGGAAGGAAAAGGACCGCCTCTAAAGACCTGTAAGAGAACGTTTCCAAACGAGGGAAAAAACCTTCGCCAGGGGGCCCTACCCCGGAGGGCGTCCTTACCGCACAGTGCCCGCAAGGGGGCCAGCCCTCCACCAAGCTGTAAGTGAATCAAGAGTACTTTTGGTAAATATATCCTGCTTTATCTCTAAGGACAATAACCGAGACATATATCTTGCAGTCCGGCTCGTAGCCCTTCTCAACAGAGTTCGTCTTCGAGGGATCTTCTTCCGGAGATGGTGGAGAGCGAAACGCCTCCCCCTGCCTCCCCGCCTCCTGGGGCGGACGACCCTGAGGTGTCATCACGAAGGGTTTCTCCCGATCCGCCAAGGCCAGAAGGTAACCCTTCGGCCACCCGAAGTCCGGAATATTCGTCTCCTACGGAGAGCAAAAGAAAGAGTACGGGACTGTCCGGTGGGAAACCGGACGCACTGATGAGTCTTTTGGAGAAAGTGGCTATTTCAGAGGCGCATCGTACTTTAATGGGTACGGTGGTTGAGAGGATTTCATCCGCCAAAAGTGGGTTGCATGAAGCTTTTGTGAGTCTGCTAAGAGGCTTTGAGGTACATAATCACCTACATTGAACTCACACTTTTGTATCCTTTTATCATGCCATCTTTTAACTTTTTCTTTAAACAGCTTGGCATTTTCATAAGCATGGGTTCTCCATTCATCAAGTGAGCTAATGTCAAATAACCTCTTCTCACCGGCAAGTTTGAAATCATAGTTGAGCTCTTTAATGGCCCAATATGCCTTATGTTCTAGTTCAAGAGGTAAGTGACATGCTTTACCATAAACCATTTTATACGGAGACATACCCATAGGATTTTTATATGCAGTTCTATAGGCCCATAAGGCATCATCAAGTTTCCTGGACCAATTCTTTCTAGATATATTAACAGCCTTTTGCAAAATTAATTTTAGCTCTCTATTACTCAATTCTACTTGACCACTAGACTGTGGGTGATAAGGAGATGCAATTCTATGATTAACATCATACTTAGCAAGCATTTTACGAAAGGCACCATGAATAAAATGTGAACTACCATCAGTCATTAAATATCTAGGGACTCCAAACCTCAGGAAAATAACTTCTTTAAGCATCTTAATAGAGGTGTTATGATCAGCACTACTAGTTGGAATAGCTTCTACCCACTTAGTAATGTAATCAACTTCAACTAAAATATGTGTATACCTGATAACCCACAAGTATAGGGGATCGCAACAGTTTTCGATAAGTAAGAGTGTCGAACCCAATGAGGAGCTAAAGGCAGAACAAATATTCCCTCAATTTGTATCGACCACCGATACAACTCTACGCATGCTTGATGATCGCTTTACCTAGAACAAGTATGAAACTAGAAGTACTTTGTAGGTGTTGTTGGATAGGTTTGCAAGATAATAAAGAGCATGTAAATAAAAAGTAGGGGCTGTTTAGATAAAGACACAACTAAGTTAGTTTTAGTGAAGAGCTTTTTGTTACGAGAAAGTTATTTGTCCCTAGGCAATCGATAACTAGACCGGTAATCATTATTGCAATTTTATATGAGGGAGAGGCATAAGCTAACATACTTTCTCTACTTGGATCATATGCACTTATGATTGGAACTCTAGCAAGCATCCGCAACTACTAAAGATCATTAAGGTAAAACCAAACCATAGCATTAAAGTATCAAGTCATCTTTATCCCATACGCAAACAACCTACTTACTCGGGTCTGTGCTTCTGTCACTCACGCCACCCACCATAAGCAAATCATGAACATATTGCACACCCTACAACGGGGATCCCTCACGCTTGCGCGATACGGAGAGCACCATAGGACAACACCAATAATAAAAAAATGCAACTCAGACCAATCACAATCATCAAATAGCCCATAGGACAAAATGGATCTACTCAAACATCATAGGATAGCCATACATCATTGGGAAATAATATATAGCGTTGAGCACCATGTTTAAGTAGAGATTACAACGGGTAAGAAAGAGGTTACACCACTGCATAGAGGGGGGAAGAGTTGGTGATGATGGCGGTGAAGTTGTTGGTGAAGATTGCGGTGATGATGATGGCCCCTGGTGGCACTCTGGTGCCACCGGAAGTGAGGGGGAGAGAACCCCCCTCCTCCTCCTTCTTCTTCCTTGACCTCCTACATAGATGGGAGAAGGGTTTCCCCCTAGTCCATGGCCTCCATGGCGTGGGAGGGGTGAGAGCCCCTCCGAGATTGGATCTGTCTCTCTGTCTCTCTCTGTTTCTGTGTTCTCTGATTCTTCCCTTTCACCATTTCTTATATTCCCGAAGATCCGTAACTCCGATTGGGATGAAATTTTAACACGGTCTTTATCCGGATATTAGCATTCTTGCAGCGAAAGAAGGGCACAAACCGCCTTACGGGATGGCCACAAGGGTCAGGGGCACGCCCCCTGCCTCCTGCCCCCCTCGGGCACCGTCTCGCGTGGATTTTTCTTCCCAAAAATCACATATATTCCCAGAAAAATCTCTGTCAGTTTTTATCTCGTTTGGACTCCGTTTGATATGGATTTACTACGAAACAAAAAACATGCAACAAACAAGAACTGGCACTAGGCACTGGATCAATATGTTAGTCCCAAAAATAGTATAAAAAGTTGCCAAAAGTATATGAAAGTTGAATAATATTAGCATGGAACAATAAAAAATTATAGATACGACGGAGACGTATCAGTATCCCCAAGCTTAATTCCTGCTCGCCCTCGAGTAGGTAAATGATAAAAAGATAATTTTTGATGTGGAATGCTACCTAGAATAATCTTGATCATATATCTAATCATGGCATGAATATTAAGACACGAGTGATTCAAAGCATTAGTCTATCATTTGGCATAAAAACAATAATAATTCAAGCCTACTAATAAAGCAATAATGTCTTTTCAAAATAACATGGCCAGAGAAAGTTATCCCTACAAAATCATATAGTCTGGCTATGCTCCATCTTCACCACACAAAATATTCAAATCATGCACAACCCCGATGACAAGCCAAGCAATTGTTTCATACTTTTGACGTTCTCAAACCTTTTCAACTTTCACACAATACATGAGCGTGAGCCATGGACATAGCACTATAGGCGGAATAGAATAGTGGTTGTGGAGAAGACAAAAAGGAGAAGATAGTCTCACATCAACTAGGCATATCAACAGGCTATGGAGATGCCCATCAATAGATATCAATGTGAGTGAGTAGGGATTGCCATGCAACGGATGCACTAAGAGATATAAGTGTATGAAAGCTCAAACTGAAACTAAGTGGGTGTGCATCCAACTTGCTTGCTCATGAAGACCTCGGGTGTTTGAGGAAGCCCATCATCGGAATATACAAGCCAAGTTCTATAATGAAAATTCCCACTAGTATATGAAAGTGATAACTCAAGAGACTCTCTATATGAAGAACATGGTGCTACTCTGAAGCACAAGTGTGGTAAAAGGATAATAACATTGCCCCTTCTCTCTTTTTCTCTCATCATTTTTTTTGGGCCTTCTCTTTTTTTGGCCTTTCTCTTTTTTTCTCTTTTTTTTCGTACGGAGTCTCATCCCGACTTGTGGGGGAATCATAGTCTCCATCATCCTTTCCTCACTGGGACAATGCTCTAATAATGATGATCATCACACTTTTATTTATTTACAACTCAATATTACAACTCGATATCTAGAACAAAGATATGACTCTATATGAATGCCTCCGGCGGTGTATCGGGATGTGCAATGATCTAGCGTAGCAATGACATCAAAAAACGGACAAGCCATGAAAACATCATGCTAGCTATCTTACGATCATGCAAAGCAATATGACAATGATGCTCAAGTCATGTATATGATGATGATGGAAGTTGCATGGAAATATATCTCGGAATGGCTATGGAAATGCCATAAATGGTAGGTATGGTGGCTGTTTTGAGGAAGGTACATGGTGGGTTTAAGGTACCAGCGAAAGTTGCGCGATACTAGAGAGGCTAGCAATGATGGAAGGGTGAGAGTGCGTATAATCCATGGACTCGACATTAGGCATAAAGAACTCACATACTTATTGCAAAAATCTATTAGTCATTGAAACAAAGTACTACACGCATGCTCCTAGGGGGGTAGATTGGTAGGAAAAGACCATCGCTCGTCCCCGACTGCCACTCATGAGGAAGACAATCAATACATAAATCATGCTCCGACTTCGTTGCATAACGGTTCACCATACGTGCATGCTACGGGAATCACAAACCTCAACACAAGTATTTCTACTAATCCACAACTACCCACTAGCATGACTCTAATATCACCATCTTTATATCGCAAAACTATTGCAAGGAATCAAACATATCATACTCAGTGATCTACAAGTTTTATGTAGGATTTTATGACTAACCATGTGAATGACCAATTCCTTTCATCTCTCTAAATAGATATAAGTGAAGCAAGAGAGTTTAATTCTTTCTACAAAAGATATTCCCACTCTCTAACAACTATAAGTGAAGCAAAAGAGCATTCTACAAATGGCGGTTGTCTAAGTGAAGAGAAACAGGCAATCCAAACTTCAAATGATATAAGTGAAGCACATGAAGCATTCTATAAAGCCATACTCAAATGATATAAGTGAAGTGCAAAGAGCATTCTATAAATCAACCAAGGACTATATCATACCAGCATGGTGCATAAAATAAAAATGAAAACTAATGCAAAAAGACGCTCCAAGATTGCACATATCGCATGAACGAAACGAATCCAAAAACATACCGATACTTGTTGAAGAAAGAGGGGATGCCTTTCGGGGCATCCCCAAGCTTAGACGCTTGAGTATCCTTGAATATTTACTTGGGGTGCCTTGGGCATCCCCAAGCTTGAGCTCTTGCCTCTCTTCCTTCTTCTTACATCGAGACCTTCTTGATCATCGAACACTTCATCCACACAAAACTTCAATAGAAAACTCGATAAGATCCGTTAGTATAATAAAGCAAATCACTACCCTAAGTACTGTTGAAAACCAATTCATATTTTGTTTTTTCATTGTGTCTACTGTAATATAACTTTTTCATGGCTTAATCCACTGATATAAATCAATAGTTTCATCAAAACAAGCAAACTATGCATCAAAAACAGAATCTGTCTAAAACAGAACAGTCTGTAATAATCTGAACATTGACCATACTTATGATACTTGAAAAATTATTCCAAAATTAGGAAAGATAAAAAATTTGTATAGAAAGACAGTGCAAAAAGAATCAGAACCATTTTACGTTCCAGTAAAAAATGTAAAATCGCGCACTACAGCCAAAGTTTCTGTCCTGCACCACACAAACCAACAAGCAATGTAAACATCCTAAAGGCAAACCTTGGCACATTATTTTTATAATACAATGGAATTGTACAAGGGGGTAATTATTTTTATTGAAAAGTTTCTGTAATCAAGATTCACAAAGTTTCCGTGAGCATGAACAAAGTTCAAGGCTAGCTCCCGCTTCAACAATGCTCGTCTTTCTCACTTTCGCTTTTCTTTTTGAAAAAGTTTTGGGTTCCCCTCTTTATTTTTTTTTGTTTTTAAACTATATGAAAGCACTCAACAGAAATAAATGACTCTCTAAAACTTCTGGGTTGTCTCCCTGGCAGCGCTTTCTTTAAAGCCATTAAGCTAGGCATATAGTGCTCAAGTAGTGAATCCACCCGGATCCCAAGGTATATCAAAGCCAATTTTAATTAGCAATGATTTATAATTTAGTAGTGAGCACAAAGCAACATATATCATGTAATGACGAAGTCTAACTCTCTTCCTATGCATCGGCATGTCATAAAAGAACAATTCATGCACACATAGTAAAGGCCAATGCATAGTATAAACAGTTTCTTGCAATTTTTTCGTGTTGGAAACATAGAGAGGTGGAGATATAGTTCATCTCTCATAATAATTGCAAGTAGGAGCAGTAAGCACATGCATATTATACTCATCAAAATCATCATGTGTAATAGTAAAACGCAACCCATCAATATAATCCTTAATAAGTGCAAATTTCTCCGATATAGTGTAGTCGGGAGAATTCAAAAAGATAATAGGACTATCATGTGTGGGTGTAATAGCAACAATTTCATGTTTAACATATGGACCTATAGCAAGTTCATCTCCATAAGCATAATTCATATTGGCATCTTGGCCACAAGCATAGCAAGCATCATCAAAAAGGGATATTTCAAAAGAATCAACGGGATCATAGCAATTATCATAGCATTCATCCTTCGGTAAGCACAAAGGGAAATTAAACAATGTATGAGTTGAAGAGTTACTCTCATTGGAAAGGTGGGCACGGGTAGCTAATCCGCTCTTCCTCCTTTTGTTCTTCGCTCTCCTCATCATCTTTTTCATCCAATGAGCTCATAGTTTCATCAATTTCTTCTTCCATAGACTCCTGCAAAATATTAGTCTCTTCTTGGACAGCGGAGTAGTCCTCAATATATGGTTCAACATAGGCATTAGAAGCATAATTATCATAGCAATATTTAAGTATGGCAAAATTTTCAGATTTGTAAAGAGTAGCATCATACTTTTCAATCAAAGAAGCAATTTCGTAAGCACACTTAAAAGCAACAAATTCTTCAATTTGTTGAACATCATAGTAATTATAAACACCCTTAGCATACGAAGATACGATTCCATTATCACTAAACTCACATTGATAGGGAAGGTGTTTCTTAGGGTTTTCAGAACAACAAGTAAAATAATATATTTCACATAAATTCCAAGCATAGCATTGCAAATGATGAATTTGACCCAACAAAAGTTTCCCTTTTTCAGATATACGGTGTCGCACATAACAAGCATGCTCATCTAAAGATTTGGCCTCAACTAAGCTAGTTGGGGTTTCAACACGAGCACAAAGGGATCAAAGATGTTCCAAGTAATAAACTTCAGGAGTGTGATAGATTTTGAGTGGTTCTTTAACCATTGGTTTAGTAGGTACAGCTAATTGTTTTGGTATTTTGCGTTTCCTACCCATAACTAAAGATAGAAAACAACTAAGAACAACAAATAAAAATTACTTAGTGATAAAGCAAACAAGCACACACGAGAATATTCACCCCATGCTATGACTCCCCGGCAATGGCGCCAGAAAAAGGTCTTGATAACCCACAAGTATAGGGGATCGCAACAGTTTTCGATAAGTAAGAGTGTACAACCCAACGAGGAGCTAAAGGCAGAACAAATATTCCCTCAAGTTCTATCGACCACCGATACAACTCTACGCATGCTTGATGATCGCTTTACCTAGAACAAGTATGAAACTATAAGTACTTTGTAGGTGTTGTTGGATAGGTTTGCAAGATATTAAAGAGCATGTAAATAAAAAGTAGGGGCTGTTTAGATAAAGACACAACTAAGTTAGTTTTAGTAAAGAGCTTTTTGTTACGAGGAAGTTATTTGTCCCTAGGCAATCGATAACTAGACCGGTAATCATTAATGCAATTTTATATGAGGGAGAGGCATAAGCTAACATACTTTCTCTACTTGGATCATATGCACTTATGATTGGAACTCTAGCAAGCATCCGCAACTACTAAAGATCATTAAGGTAAAACCCAACCATAGCATTAAAGTATCAAGTCCTCTTTATCCCATACGCAAACAACATACTTACTCGGGTCTGTGCTTCTGTCACTCACGCCACCCGCCATAAGCAAATCATGAACATATTGCAAACCCTACAGCGGGGATCCCTCACGCTTGCGTGACACGGAGAGCACCATAGGACAGCAACAATAATAAAACATGTAACTCAAACCAATCACGATCATCAAATATTCCATAGGACAAAACTGATCTACTCAAACATCATAGGATAGCCATACATCATTGGGAAATAATATATGGCGTTGAGCACCATGTTTAAGTAGAGATTACAATGGGTAAGATATAGGTTACACCGCTGCATAGAGGGGGGAAGAGTTGGTGATGATGGCGGTGAAGTTGTTGGTGAAGATTGCGGTGATGATGATGGCCCCCGGTGGCACTCCGGTGCCATCGGAAGTGAGGGGGAGAGAGCCCCCTCCTCCTTCTTCTTCCTTGACCTCCTCCCTAGATGGGAGAAGGGTTTCCCCCCTGGTCCATGGCCTCCATGGCATGGAAGGGGCGAGAGCCCCTCCGAGATTGGATCTGTCTCTCTATCTCTCTTTGTTTCTGCGTTCTCTGATTCTTCCCTTTCACCGTTTCTTATATTCCCAGAGATCCGTAACTCCGATTGGGCTGAAATTTTAACATGATCTCTATCCAGATATTAGCTTTCCTATGGCGAAATAAGTGCACCAACCGCCTTACGAGGTGGCCATGAGGGTCAGGGGCGCCCCCTGCCTCGTGGCCCCCTCGGGCATCGTCTCGCGTGGATTTTTCTTCCCCAAAATCACATATATTCCCAAAAAATCTCCATCAGTTTTTATCCCGTTTGGACTCCATTTGATATGGATTTACTGCGAAACAAAAAACATGCAACAAACAGGAACTGGCACTGGGCACTGGATCAATATGTTAGTCCCAAAAATAGTATGAAAAGTTGCCAAAGTATATGAGAGTTGAATAATAGTGGCATGGAACAATCAAAAATTATAGATGCGACGGAGACATATCAATACCCATTAGAGGAAGGAAAAGCTCCCATATAATCAAAGCCTCAAACATCAAATGGTTCAATAACAAGTGAATAATTCATAGGCATTTCTTGACGTCTACTAATATTACCAATTCTTTGATATTCATCACAAGACAAGACAAACTTACGGGCATCCTTGAAGAGAGCAGGCCAATACAAACCAGATTGCAATACCTTATGTGCAGTTCTATCTCCAGCATGGTGTCCTCCATAAGCCTCGGAGTGACACTTGCGTAGGATCTGTTCCTGTTCATGCTTAGGTACACAATGTCTAATAACACCATCTACTCCTTCTTTATAAAGATGTGGGTCATCCCAAAAGTAATGTCTCAAATCATAGAAGAACCTTTTCTTTTGCTGGTATGTGAAACTAGGTGGTATAAATTTAGCAACAATATAATTAGCATAATTAGCATACCATGGAGAAGTTCGAGAAGCATTTATGACATTTAATTGTTCATTAGGAAAGCTATCATCAATAGGTAGTGGGTCATCAAGAACATTCTCTAACCTAGACAAGTTGTCTACAACGGGGTTCTCAGCTCCCTTTCTATCAATAATATGCAAATCAAATTCCTGTAGCAAGAGAACCCATCTAATAAGTCTAGGTTTAGCATCTTTATTTTCCATAAGGTATTTAATGGCAGCATGATCAGTGTGAATAGTTACTTTAGAATCAACAATATAAGGTGTGAACTTATCACAAGCAAATACAACTGCTAAGAATTCCTTTTCAGTGGTAGCACAATTTCTTTGGGCATTGTCTAGAGTTTTACTAGCATATTGAATAACATTTAACTTCTTATCAACTCGTTGCCCTAGAACAGCACCTACAGCATAATCACTGGCATCACACATAATTTCAAAGGGTAAATTCCAATCAGGTGGCTGAACAATAGGTGCAGAAATCTATGCTTTCTTAAGTATTTCAAATGCTTCTACACAATCATCATCAAAGACAAAAGGAATATCTTTTTGTAATAGATTAGTCAGAGGCCGAGAAATTTTTGAGAAGTCCTTAATGAACCTCCTATAAAAACCGGCATGACCGAGGAAGCTTCTTATACCTTTAATGTCCTTGGGACACGACATCTTTTCAATAGCATCAACTTTAGCTTTGTCAACTTCAATACCTCTTTCAGAAATTTTATGCCCCAAGACAATACCTTCATTTACCATAAAGTGGCATTTCTCCCAATTCAAGACAAGATTAGTTTCTTCACATCTCTGCAAAACTCGATCAAGGTTGCTTAAGCAATCATCAAAAGAGGATCCATAAACGGAGAAATCATCCATGAAAACCTCACATATCTTTTCACAAAAGTTAGAGAATATAGCCATCATGCATCTTTGGAAGGTAGCAGGTGCGTTACATAAACCAAAAGGCATACGTCTATAAGCAAAAGTACCGAAAGGGCAAGTAAAACTGGTCTTTGATTGATCATCAGCTGACACAGGTATTTGAGAGAAGCCAGAGTAACCATCTAGAAAGCAAAAATGTGTATGTTTGGATAATCTTGCTAGCATTTGATCAATAAAAGATAAGGGGTAATGATATTTTTAGTAGCCTTATTTAATTTGCGGAAATCAATTTCCATCCTATAACCTGTAATAATTCTTTGCGGGATCAACTCATCTTTATCATTAGGAACAATAGTAATACCTCCCTTCTTAGGGACACAATGGACAGGACTTACCCACTTACTATCAGCGACGGGATAAATTATACCTGCCTCAAGGAGCTTTAATATTTCTTTTCTTACCACCTCTTTCATCTTAGGATTCAACCGTCGTTGATGATCAATAAGTGGTTTGGCGTCTTCCTCCAAATTTATTTTGTGTTGACATAGAGTGGGACTAATGCCCTTAAGATCATCAAGAGTATATCCAATAGCAGCATGGTGCTTCTTCAGAGTTTTCAATAATTTCTCTTCCTCCTTCTCTAAAAGGTTAACACTAATAATAACATGATATATTTTCTTTTCATCAAGATAAGAATATTTAAGAGTAACAGGTAATGGTTTAAGCTCAAACACGGGCTCACCCTTGGGTGGAGGAGGATCCCCTAGGATTTCAACGAGCAAGTTGTGTTTCAAAATAGGTCCTTGTTTAAAGAATACTTCATCTATTTCCCTTCTTTCATTCATGAACATATCATTTTCATGGTCTAGCAAATATTGTTCTAATGGATCAGTAGGAGGCACGACAATAGAAGCAAGACCAATAATTTCATCTTTACTAGGCAATTCTTTATCATGGGGTTGTCTACGAAATTTAGAAAAATTAAACTCATGAGACATATCCCCTAAACCAATAGAAACAATATCCTTATTGCAGTCTATCTTAGCTTTAACAGTATTCAAGAAGGGTCTACCAAATATAATGGGACAAAAGCTATCTTGAGGGGAACCAAGAACAAGAAAATAAGCAGGATATTTAGCCTTCCCACACAAGACTTCAAAGTCTCTAACAATCCCAATTGGTGAAATAGTATCTCTATTAGCAAGCTTAATGGTAACATCAATACCTTCTATTTCAGCTGGTGCAATATCATGCATAATTTCTTTGTATAAGGAAATAGGTATTGCACTAGCACTAGCACCCATATCACACAAGCCATGATAACACTGATCTCCTATTCTAACAGAAATAGCATGCATGCCTATGACAGGTCTATGTTTATCTTTAGCACCAGGTTTAGCAATTCTAGCAGTCTCATCACAGAAGTAAATAACCTGCCCATCAATATTATCAGCCAAGAGATCTTCAACCATAGCAACATTAGGTTCAACTTTAACTTGCTCAAGGAGTTTAGGTGTCTTAATATTACTTTTGTTGACCACAATTGAAGCTTTAGCATGGTTCTTTATTCTAACAGGGAAAGGTGGTTTCTCAACATAAGTAGTAGGAACAATAGGATCATTATAAGTGATAGTCTTTTCTTCAACTTTAATAGGTGCAACTACTTTTACTTCAATGGGAGGATTATATTTAAACCACTTCTCCTTAGGGAGATCAACATGAGTAGCAAAGGATTCATAGAAAGAAGCTACTATCTCAGAGTCAAGTCCATATTTAGTGCTAAATTTACGGAAAACATCGGTATCCATAAAAGATTTAACACAATCAAACTTAGGTGTTATACCTGACTTCTTACCTTCTCGAGATCCCAATCTTCAGAGTTGCGTTTAATTATCTCCAATAAATTCCATTTGTATTCAATAGCCTTCATCATAAAGGAACCAGTACAAGAAGTATCGAGCATGGAGCGACTGTTGTCAGAAAGCCGAGCAAATTTTTTTTGAATAATCATTTCTCTTGAGAGCTCATGATTGGGGCATGAATATAACATTGACTTAAGCGTACCCCAAGCTTGAGCGATGCTTTCTCCTTTGCGAGGCCAAAATATATATATATATATATAATTACGATCACGATGAACAAGATGCATAGGATAAAACTTCTGATGGAATTCCAATTTCAACCGTTTGTAGTCCCATGATCCCATATCATCACATAGCCTATACCATGTCAATGCATCTCCCTTCAAAGATAAAGGGAAGACCTTATTCTTGATAACATCATCAGGCATACCTGCAAGCTTAATAATCCACAAACTTCATCCACATAGATTAAGTGTAAGTCGGGATGCAATGTTCCATCTCCTGCAAAAGGATTAGCTAGCAGTTTCTCTATCATACCCGAAGGAATTTTGAAGTAAACATTTTCATTTTCAGTAGGTCCAGTAGGTTGAGTAGGTTGAGGAGCAACTATTTGCTCTACCGGTCGGGGTGAAGATACCCCGAACAAGCCCCTCAAAGGATTACTTTCCATAGTAACAAGTGACAGTAAATCTCAGCACACTATATAAATTTTTCCTTACCAATTTCCACCTACCAAAGGCACTTCACTCCCCGGCAACGGCGCCAGAAAAGAGTCTTGATGACCCACAAGTATAGGGTATCTATCGTAGTCCTTTCGATAAGTAAGAGTGTCTAACCCAACGAGGAGCAGAAGGAAATGATAAGCGGTTCTCAGCAAGGTATTCTCTGCAAGCAATGAAATTATCGGTAACAGATAGTTTTGTGATAAGGTAATTGGTAACGAGTAGCAAGTAATAAAAGTAAATAAGGTGCAGCAAGATGGCCCAATCCTTTTTGTAGCAAAGGACGAGCCTGGACAAACTCTTATATGAAGGAAAGTGCTCCCTAGGACACATGGGAATTATCGTCAAGCTAGTTTTCATCACGATCATATGATTCGCGTTCGGTACTTTGATAATCTGATATGTGGGTGGACCAGTGCTTGGGTACTGCCCTTACTTGGACAAGCATCCCACTTATGATTATCCCCTATTGCAAGCATCCTCAACTACAATAGAAGTATTAAGGTAAACCTAACCATAGCATGAAACATATGGATCCAAATCAGCCCCTCATGAAGCAACGCATAAACTAGGGTTTAAGCTTCTGTCACTCTAGCAACCCATCATCTACTTATTACTTCCCAATGCCTCCCTCTAGGCCCAAACAATGGTGAGGTTTCATGTAGTCGACGCTCACATGACACCACTAGAGGGATGATAACATACATCTCATCAAAATATCGAACGAATACCAAATTCACATGACTACTCACATGTCCTCAGGAACAAACATAACTACTCACAAAGCATATCCATGTTCATAATCAGAGGGGTATTATGCATAATGGATCTGAACATATGATCTTCCACCAAGTAAACCAACTAGCGTCAACTACGAGTAATCAACACTACTAGCAACCCACAGGTACCAATCTGAGGTTTGGATACAAAGATTGGATTCAAGAGATGAACTAGGGTTTGAGATGAGGTGGTGCTGGTGAAGATGTTGATGGAGATTGACCCCCTCCCGATGATAGGATCATTGGTGATGATGATGGTGATGATTTCCCCCTCCCGGAGGGAAGTTTCCCCGGCAGAACAGCTCCGCCAGAGCCCTAGATTGGTTCCACCAAGGTTCCGCCTCGTGGCGGCGGAGTCTCGTCCTGAAAGCTGGCTTATGATTTTTTTCTTGATGAAAGACTCCATATAGCAGAAGATGGGCATCGGAGGGCCGCCAGGGGGCCCACAAGGTAGGGGGCGCACCCAGGGGGGTAGGGCGCGCCCCCACCCTCGTGGCCAGGGTGTGGCCCTCCTCTGGAACTTCTTGCGCTCAGTATTTTTCATATATTCTGGAAATAGCTTTCGTGAAGTTTCAGGACTTGTGGAGCTGTGCAGAATAGGTCTCTAATATTTTCTCCTTTTCCAGCCCAGAATCCCAGCTGCCGGCATTCTCCCTCTTTATGTAAACCTTGTAAAATAAGAGAGAATAGGCATAAGTATTGTGACATAATGTGTAATAACAGCTCATAATGCAATAAATATCGATATAAAAGCATGATGCAAAATGGATGTATCATCAGTCTAGCATCTATCAAGCAATTTGGCGATGACTAGGTCATCTATATATGAGTATATTGACTTAGGAGTCAAATGAGGACATTTGATCATAGGTCATACTCATCGTTTAAGCACAAGTGGGGTTGCCACTTTTACATAAAGCATTGTTGTGTTCACACCATTAGAGTTGCTTTAGCTCAATTGATTGGAGTAAAGCTCCCCCTAGATGTGATATCCCTCCTAAGAGGGATGAACTAACCTTGGGTTTTGTTGATGATGACTTCATGTAGGTGTTGAAGATGTAGATGCTCAATGTTGATGTAGATCTTTTGGAGCAATCCTTTGGAGTGAGTTGCACTTTCAATACCTACACGGGTTAGTCCCACAAGGAACACACAAGGATATCCATAGACATAGAGTGATGTTCACATATGATGATGTCCATGAAAGCATTAGGTTACCTTGTCCCTTGTATTACCAACAAGAGGGTTTGTGACTCCTTGAACTAGTGCAAGATATGGAAGTTGTTTGCACTTGTCCTTGCCAAAATTATATGAGTGAAGTATGTTGACGGAGTCACCCTCAAGAACTCTCTAGTTCTTCTTCTTCGGTATCCACACCATCTTGATGGGAATCCTTGGAGTTGTAGTCGTACTTGATGAAGTAGAACTTGATGTAGTCTTGGGAACCCACTTGACTAAGGCCTTAGGTGCTTCTTCAAATGCATCAATCTCCTCTTGAAGCATGCCCTTGCCTTTTAGCTTGTGGTCTTGTGGTGGAAGATCATCTTGAGCTTGTGTTCCTTGGAAAGAAGTAGGATCATACTTCTCTTGTTGAGGAACAAACTTCATCTTGGGGTATTGATCTTCTTCCCACTCAACTCCATTGGCATTGAACTTTCATTCAAAACCTACACCCTAATTCTTCCGGTGTCTTCCTTGCTTGCGTACAATTTCCTCGAATTGCTTACTCCCGGCAAGGCTTTTGTAAATACCTTTCTCTATAATTCCCTTCAATAAGCTGTTTTCTTGCCATGAAGCATCTTCCAATAAACATACAGCATCCAGTTAACCAACAAGCTGACATATTTAACTTGTGTTACCTTTGGACCTTTAGCCATGAAGCATCTTCCAGTTCCTTCATTTGGTGAGTCAAATATGTCATAGGAGTTGGTTGACACAAGTGCTAGACCGGCAACACCTTCATCTTGAGTATATTCGGAGTCGGAGTGATAGCTTCTTTCGGAGTGATTGTCGGAGTCGGAGTCGGATACCCATTCACCAACATGAGCTTGATGTCTTCTTTTTGTGTAGCTCTTTGATGATTTGTCCTTCCTCTCCGAATCCTTGCTTCTCTGAGAGGGTCTTCTTTCATATCGATCATCTCTACTCCTTCTCTCTCTTGGCGGTGATTCTTCTCTCCTACTTATTCTTTTGGGAGAATCTTCTCTTCTTTTCTAAGGAGCCGTACACTCATTTGAATAGTGTCCGGGTCTTCCACAATTGTAGCAATTACGCTCATGACTAGAAGATCTTTTGTCATTGTTGGACCTTGACTTGGGACTTCTTTCCTTGCTTCTACTCTTGTAGAACTTGTTGAAGTTCTTCACCATTAGGCTCAATTCTTCATTGAAGGTTTGTTTCTCACTTGATGATGTGGGAGCATCACATGAGGCTTTGTAGGCACCACTTGACTTGTTGTGGAGCTCTTCCTTATCCTTGAGTGACATCTCATGAGCAACAATTCTTCCAATGACTTCTGTTGGCTTGAGATCTTTGTAGTTGGGCATCATTTGGATCAATATGCACACAATATCATATTTTCCATCCAAGTCTCTTAGGATCTTCTTGATGATGAATCTATCAGTCATCTCTTCACTTCCTAAGCCGGCAATCTCATTTGTAATGAGAGCAAGCCTAGAGTACATTTCAGCGACACCTTCACCATCCTTCATTTTGAACTTGTCAAGTTGACTTTGAAGCACATCCAATTTGGATTCCTTGACGGAGTCGGTACCTTCATGCATATAATCAGAGTATCCCAAATTTCCTTTGCATTCTCAAGACGGCTGATTTTGTTGAATTCTTCGAGGCACAACCCGTTGAAGAGAATATCACAAGCTTGAGCATTGTATTGCATCATCTTCAACTCTTCCGCGGTAGCTTCATGGTTCGGTTCTCTCCCATCAAAGAATTCACCTTGCAAGCCAATACACACAATAGCCCAAATGGCGGGTGAGGGAGTCCTGGATTAGGGGGTGTTCGGATAGCCGAACTATACCTTCAGCCGGACTCCCGGACTATGAAGATACAAGATTGAAGACTCCGTCCCGTGTCCGGAAGGGACTTTCCTTGGCGTGGAAGGCAAGCTTGGCGATACGGAAGTTCAGATCTCCTACCATTGTAACCGACTCTATGTAACCCTAACCCTCTCTGGTGTCTATATAAACCAGAGGGTTTTAGTCCGTAGGACAACATACACATCAACAATCATACCATAGGCTAGCTTCTAGGGTTTAGCCTCTCTGATCTCGTGGTAGATCTACTCTTGTACTACCCATATCATCAATATTAATCAAGCAGGACGTAGGGTTTACCTCCATCGAGAGGGCTCAAACTTGGGTAAAACTTCGTGTCCCTTGCCTCTTGTTACCATCCGGCCTAGACACACAGTTCGGGACCCCCTACCCGAGATCCGCCGGTTTTGACACCAACATTGGTGCTTTCTTTGAGAGTTCCTCTGTGTCGTCGCCATCAGGAAGGATGCTTCGCCCCGTCTTTAAAGACAGCACCGTTGCTAAGGGAGCTTTGGCTGTCGGCCAAACCCTCCGGCTAGGTGGTTTTCTTATGACCGCCTGTTCGGCTTCTGCGCCGACGATGACCTCTCGAGCCATCGAAAACAATCTTCATGTCAGTTCAGAACTCGTCGAGCAGTTAGATCCAATGGAGCTTTCCTCCATAAACGAGCTCTTGGATCGCTTCGCCGCCTTGGGAGTCGCTACGGATTACGACCAGATTGGGCCTAAAACCGATCTGAGAAAGATTAACTCTCCCCAAGTCACCCATCACGTTGCCGTGGTAGAGGGACAGTGCGGCGACCCTTCGTCTATCTTAAGGACTCGCTACGTACAGATTCTTGATCCCTCCAAGCTGGATACCCGCGAAGGGGAGGATATCACTCAAGACCTGAACTTAGAGTCAGGCGACGGGCTGGATTCAATGGACAACACCCAGGGATCCAAATTTTCGAGTTCAGAAATTCCTCGGCCTCTGAGCCTCAGACGGGGTGAGGCTTCGGATTTAACTCCACCCACCCACCCCAACATAAGTGATCTATCCAAAATTAGGCAAGAGCCCGACGAAACAGTACATCATTACTGGGCTAGATTCCTCCTGATTAAGAACAGGCTAAGGGACTGCCGCGAGGAAGACACGATCTTAATCTTCTGCAATAATTGCACAGACAAGGGAATACTCAACGCCACAAGTCGCCGTGATATCACACGCTTCGCTGACTTGGCATCCATTGTACAAAAGTATTGTGCGATGGAAAGCGCCTGGAAAACCAAAATAAAATTTTGGGACAATCTGGCCCTAAATACAAACCCAGTCTGAAATAAAAGGGTGCAGCATAACCAGACACCCAGGTCAAACCCCAGAAAGCAAAAACCCTCTATAGGGCATGGAACCATACTGGAAGGATGGCTTAACGGACCCTGTAAAATTCACAGTACAGAGGACGCCACACTAACTCACAGCCTTAGAGCATGTTGGATACTCCGGCAGGTGGCCAAAATTGGCGAAAACCTCCTAATTCCAGAGGCCACAGAAAGCCACCCCAGAGACACCCATACGGTATTAACAATCTTCGAGACTTTCGCATCAAATGATATGCGGAAAAGGACACTCCACAGCCTTGCCAAAGTCTACCAAGTAGCAACAATAAACCCATGGAGTGACACGGCTATTACCTTTAACACCAGTGATGAACCTAAATTCCGAACAGCCCAAGCACCAGCCGCATTGGTCCTCAGCCCAATAGTGGACGGTTTTCGTCTTACCAAGGTACTCATGGACGGCGGCAGCGGATTGAACCTCATTTACGAGGAAACCCTTCAAAAAATGGAAATAGACTGGAACCGCATTGAGCGAAGTAGCACAACCTTTAGAGGAATAATCCCCATTCCGGAAGCGCGTTGTATAGGAAAAATCACACTAGATGTGGTGTTCGGCATGCCGGATAATTACAGGTCCGAAGAGATCATGTTCCATGTGGATCCGTTCAGCAGCGGTTATCACACTCTGCTAGGGCGGGAAGCATTTACAATCTTCCAAGCAATACCCCATTACGGGTACATGAAGCTCAAAATGCCCGGGCCTAACGGGATCATCACTCTCGCTAGTGATCCGGACATAGCACTCCACGCCGAAAACAAGACAGCCGCACTGGCCCTCGAAACACTATCCGAAGCCCTAGCGGCTGAGGAACTGACGGCGCTGCGCTCCATGGTGAATAGGGACGATGTGGTACTCGACAAAAGATCCAAGTCCACCTCCTTTAAACCGGCGGACGAAATAGTCAAATTCCAAGTCCATCCAACGGACCCAAATAAAATAGCTTCCATCGGGGCACAGTTAAACCCTGATGTAGACGCCGCACTGCGAGAGTTCCTACGAGAAAACTGGGACATTTTCGCCTGGCACCCTTCAGACATGCCAGGAATCCCACGCAGGATGGCCGAGCACAGCTTAAATATCCAAACAGGATTCAAACCTGTCAAACAGGCTCTTCGGCATTTTTCCGAACCTAAGAGACAGGCTATGGGAGAGGAGCTAGCAAAGCTATTGGAGGCCGGATTCATCAAGATATAAAACATCCGGACTGGCTAGCAAACCTGGTGATGGTACCAAAGAAGGACAAATCTTGGCACCTGTGTGTTGATTTTAAAGATCTTAACAAGGCTTGCCCAAAGGACCCCTTCCCCCTCCCCTGCATCGATCAAATTATCGACGCTACCGCAGGACATGATTCGTTGTGTTTCCTCGATGCATATTCTGGTTACCATCAAATCAAGATGGCAGATTCTGACCAATCCGCAACGGCATTTATCACACCATACGGCCCATTCTGCTTCAACACAATGCCCTTTGGGCTCAAAAACGCCGGCGCAACATATCAACGCATGATTCAGACATGTTTGGCAAGCCAGATCGACAAAACAGTGGAGGCATATGTAGATGATGTGGTCGTCAAAACAAGATATGTCGAATCTCTAGTAGACGACTTGAGGCTCACATTTGATAACCTCCAAACATACGACATCAAGCTCAACCCGGAAAAATGCGTTTTCGGCGTTCCAGCCGGAAAGCTCTTGGGCTTCATTGTATCCGGTAGAGGAATCGAAGCAATCCAGCCAAGATCCGAGCTCTGTCGCAACTGGATATCCCAAAGGACCTCAAACAAATACAAAAGTTAACCGGATGTGTGGCGGCTCTAAGCCGCTTTATCTCCCGCTTGGGAGAAAAGGCCCTACCCCTTTACCGCCTCCTTCGGCGCACCGAATACTTTGAATGGATGGATGCAGCCACGGCGGGACTCGAGGAGATAAAAGCCATACTTGCAACAAACCCAGTCCTGGCTGCGCCAAATATTGGCGAACCAATGCTATTATACATTGCAGCAACACATCAGGTTGTAAGCGCAGTGCTCGTCGTCGAACGAGAAGCGGACGGACACAGATTCCCCCTTCAAAAGCCGGTCTATTATGTGTCCACTGTCCTCACTCCTTGCAAATCACGGTACCCGCATTATCAAAAGATCGCGTACGCGGTATTCCTGGCATCCCGGAAGCTACGACACTACTTTCAAGAGTGTTCAATAACAGTAGCCTCGGAAGTACCACTTAATGATATTATAAACAACCGTGCCGCAACGGGCCGGATTGCAAAATGGGCCATTGAGCTCCTCCCGTTCAACATAACTTATAAGCCACGGCGAGCCATCAAGTCGCAAGTCCTGGCCGACTTCGTCGCAGAATGGATGGAGGCCGAACTCCCTAAAGAGTATGGCACATATTCAAATTGGATCATGCATTTCGACGGCTCCAAGATGTTGGCCGGACTGGGGGCTGGCATCATTTTGATGTCCCCCATAGGAGACACAGTTCAATATGTACTCCAGATTATGTACACGGACTACAACAACGCAGCCGAATATGAGGCCCTTTTACATGCTCTCCGGATGGCAGTATCCATGGGCATTCAACGCCTAGAGGTGCGCGGGGACTCGAACCTCGCAATATCCCAAATAAATGGAGATTTCGATGCCAAGGATCCAAAAATGGCAGCTTACCGCAACGCCATCCTAAAAATGTCAGATCGGTTCAAGGGGCTTGAATTTCACCATATAGCCCGGGAAAATAATAAGGCGGCAGATGTCCTGGCGCGCATCGGCGCAAAACGCGATGTAGTCCCCCCCAACATCTTCCTGGAAAGGCTGTTCAAGCCATCCGTAGTATGGGAAGGGGAGCCGAACAATAACACCCCGGACCCAACCACACTGGCCGACACCGAACATTCTGACACAATCGGAGGCTCTGCCAATGAAATAACACCTTCAGCCCATGTAATAATGGCCGTCATCGCCCCGTGGACAGAACCATTCCTCGCCTATCTCACTAGGCAGGAACTCTCCGAGGACCAAAATGAGGCACGCTGCATAGTGCGGCAATCCAAAGCCTATAGAGTCCACGAGGGAGAGCTTTATAAGAAAAGCACTACCAGAGTCCTTCAAAGGTGCATCTCCGAAGAGGAGGGGCGGAACCTCTTGGCTGAAATTCAAGTCGGACTAGGTGGTCATCACGCTGCAGCTCGGTCGCTTGTAAGCAAGGCCTTCCGTACATGCTTTTATTGGCCGACGGCCCGGGCAGACGCTCAGGACTTAGTCCAACGACGCACCGGTTGCCAGCTCTTTGCAAACCAAAGCCATATGCCACCCACAACCCTCCGAACTATCCCCGTTACTTGGCCCTTCGCGGTCTGGGGGCTTGACATGGTTGGACCCCTTAAAGGCGGCACCCACAAGCAAAAATAATTACTGGTCATGGTGGATAAATTCACCAAATGGATAGAAGCCAAGCCTGTTAAGACGGCCGAATCCAGACTGGTGATAGACTTTATATCCGGGGTCGTACACCGTTACGACGTTCCCCATAGCATCATCACTGACAATGGCACGAACTTCACAGCCGACGAGGTAAAACTCTGGTGCAAAAACATGGGGGGTGTTCGGATAGCCGAACTATACCTTCAGCCGGACTCCCAGACTATGAAGATACAAGATTGAAGACTCCGTCCCGTGTCCGGAAGGGACTTTCCTTGGCGTGGAAGGCAAGCTTGGCGATACGGATGTTCAGATCTCCTACCATTGTAACCGACTCTATCTAACCCTAACCCTCCCCGATGTCTATATAAACCGGAGGGTTTTAGTCCGTAGAACAACATACACATCAACAATCATACCATAGGCTAGCTTCTAGGGTTTAGCCTCTCTGATCTCGTGGTAGATCTACTCTTGTACTACCCATACCATCAATATTAATCAAGCAGGACGTAGGGTTTTACCTCCATCGAGAGGGCCCGAACCTGGGTAAAACTTCGTGTCCCTTGCCTCCTGTTACCATCCGGCCTAGACGCATAGTTCGGGACCCCCTACCCGAGATCTGCCGGTTTTGACACCGACAGCGGGGTTATGTCCAAGAATATGCATTTTCATCTTATGCTTCCAACTAGCAAAATTAGTAGCATCAAAGTAAGGACCTCTACGGTGGTAATTTCCCTCACTAGACGCCATACTCTCCTAGGTTGTGAAACCAAGGCTATGGCCACCAAAAGCAATGGAAATCAAGCAAATGGAGACCAAAGCTCTGATACCACTTGTAGGATCGAAAGTATGTCTAGAGGGGGGTGATTAGACTACTTGACCAAATAAAACTCTAGACTTCTCCCAATTTTAATTCTTGGTAGATTTTAGCAACTTAGTACAAGTCAAGCAATCAACCTACACATGCGATTATAAGAGTATAGCAGTGGAAAGTAAAACAATTGCATATGAAGGTAAAGGGATGAGTTTGGAGGGAGCAAACGCAATGTAGACACGGAGATTTTTGGTGTGGTTCCGATAGGTGGTGCCATCGTACATCCACGTTGATGGAGAGTTCAACCCACGAAGGGTAACGGTTGCATGAGTCCACGGAGGGCTCCACCCATGAAGGGTCCATGAAGAAGCAACCTTGTCTATCCCACCATGGTCGTCGCCCACGAAGGACTTGCCTCACCAGGGTAGATCTTCATGAAGTAGGTGATCTCCTTGCCCTTACAAACTCCTTGGTTCAACTCCACAATCTTGACAGAGGCTCCCAAGTGACACCTAACCAATCTAGGAAACACCACTCTCCAAGAGGTAACAAATGGTGTGTTGATGATGAACTCCTTGCTCTTGTGCTTCAAATGATAGTCTCCCCAACACTCAACTCTCTCTCATAGGATAGGATTTGGTGGAAAGATGATTTGAGTGGAAAGCAACACGGGGAAGGCTAGAGATCAAGATTTATGTGGTTGGAATGGAATATCTTGACCTCAATGCAAGTGTAGGTGGTTCTCTCTTAGAAAATGTATGTTGGAAGTGTAGGCATGTTCTGATGGCTCTCTCCACGAATGAAAAGTGGGTGGAGGGGTATATATAGCCTCCACACAAAATCTAACCGTTACACACAATTTACCAAACTCGATGGGATCGAATCATGAAACTCGTCAGACCGATTTAGTTCATAATGTGACCTTTAGGATTTTTGGTGGGACCGACATGTCAACTCGGTGAGACTGATTTCGTTAGGGTTAGGGCATAACGTAATCTCGGTGAGACCAATTACACAAACTCGGTGGGACCGATTTTTGTAATAGACAAACAGAGAGTTGGTCAGGCAAACTCGATGTGACCGATTCGCTCATCTCGGTTGTACCGAGATGTTACGAAAGGGAAACAGAGAGTTTGCATTGCAATCTCGATGGGACCAACCACTCATCTCGGTTTGACCGAAACGTTGCGAAGGGAAACAAAGAGATTACAATCACATCTCGGTGAGACTGAGATCCCTATCGGTAAGACCAAAAAGACTAGGGTTTCTGGCAGTGGCTATGTCAACTGAACACGGTGGCACCGGATAGACAGTTTCGGTGGGACTGAGTTTGACTTTTGGTTTGGGACATATGTGGATGTGAGAAAGTAGTTGAGGATTTTTGGAGCATATCACTAAGAACTTTGAGCAAGAAACTCATTAAGCAACACCTCACCCCCTCTTGATAGTATTGGCTTTTCCTATGGACTTAATGTGATCTTGGATCACTTAAAATGAAAAAAGTAGAGTCCTAAGCTTAGAGAATGAGCCAATCCTTTGTCCTTAGCATTTTGAGGGGTCCACATTTCTCATCCATGCCATGCCAATCATTGAGCTTTCCTGAAATTTTTATCTTGAAGTAGCATTAGCTCAATGAGCTATATGTTGTTAGGAATTACCAAAACCACCCAGGGATAGTTGCACTTTCAAATTGGTTGCTTAAATACTACACAATTCATTTGACATTGCTGGGTAAGTCAACATGCAGATAGTTGAAAAGAAAACTTACTTCGAAAAAAGTCTAGACGGATGATTTTGTCAGGGAAGTTAGCATATATCTCATGACCAGGCCCTTTTATGTGCACTGCAATTTTAGTGTCAGCTTTTAGTACATAAAACTTTGCAATTTCTTTCCAAAAGCCAGTGCCAAAATAGGAGTCATCACGTTCATCAAGTCTTACAGTAGCAACGATTGTAAATCCATGGTTTGTGTGCAGTATGACATCCGTGGAGCCTTGATGTATGTAAAGGGAAAAATTGTGCACTACATAATCTGCTGCATAGTAAGGGATGTTCTGCAGCAAATGGTAGGATTGTTAAAGAAAATATGGTAACATGCAAATATGGGCCCAAATTGAAAGAATTGTACATCATTTGAAATCGAAGGACAAAAATCTATAATTAAACAGCTAGGGGTAAACATGATATCATGGAAATACGAGAGTAATCGAAAGAACAATACATCATTAATTTGCCTAATATAGAAAGAAGAGGGGGAAATCTCCTTTGACGTATATGGTGCATGTGGCACCTTTTATCCAAATGTAGCAATATTTAGAATATGTTCAGGAAAGTAGGCCATGCCAACCGATTTAGGGTGAGATTGAACATACCGCACACATCTTCAATTTATCTCAAACGGTGAGATGGAATCTCTGGCAGCGGTCGCAAAGTCCTGATGTGTCGGCGCACTGTACATTCTATGAATGAAAGAAAGCCCTCAAATCATCTCGAATAAAAATGAATTCACGGCGATTTCCACTAGGTGATTAAAGGAGGCATGTAAAAAAATTAAGGCGGGAGAAGGCAGCGTACATATCTCATTTCGCACACGGAGGTGACACGTTCCCTCTCGGAACCACGAGCCTTCTTGAGGGAAGCTCCGGTTGCAAGAAGCTTACACCAAAGCTTGTCCCAATTCGGCCGAAAAATTTACCGCAGCATGTTGGTGCTATTTCATGACATCATGCCAAGTTTCATGATTTTCAGGCGTGTTTTGGATTTACAGGAATTAAAAAACCAAGTTTCTCAATCTTTCCGGCCGAGCCACGACGCCCAGATGTTTGAATTTCATTCCAATTTCATGCATGGGACCTATAAATTCACCCAAAGACAAACATGTGATTTTTCAACAAACTTTGGTGCATTGGAGCATGTGCTTGTAGTTCAAATTTGAATTATGCACATTAAATGCCCAGAAACTCAATTAATGCATTAAAATGCCAAACGAACCCAGAATAATTCCAAATTTAAACACGGCACTCATGTACTAGTTGCATGTTCACTGTACGTAAATGTTCTAGCAATTCAAACACCATCCTTTCCCTCTGTAACACCAATTTGTCTTTCAAAACATAATGAAAAAAATCAGGTATACCACAAACAATTTACTAGAAAGAATCATGTGGGATGCGGTATAAAATATCTTGGCGCACCGTCTTGTCTGGCTTACGCAGGAAGCTTCGTCGTCTACAGTCCATCGCCCCCACTTGAACCACACTTGCACGCCAATTTATCGCGGCACCGAGCGAATTTTTTTGGCCACCGCGGAAATATCTATCTCCCTGCCCCCTCCCTCCTACCAAAAGCCACATTTCCACTGTTCCTCCTTGCTTTCCAAGTTCAAACCTTCACTGCTGCTTACTGGCAGCTCAGCCTCCTCGCCGGCGACCCTTCTTCTTGCAGCACCGCCTCCTCGCTTGCTACCCTTCTTCTTGCGGCGTCTCCTCCTCACCGGTGACCCTTCTTCTTGCAGCGCCGCCTCCTCACCGACGACCCTTCTTTTTGCTGCGTGGCCTCGTTGATATGGTCAACTAATCCATACCCCACCCACACAATCCTCCTCCTTTCCCGTCCCACATGCCCCGTCTGACGGCGCAACACCTTTCATCGAAATCACTGCCCCCCTTCTCCAATTAAGCACCACCCACAACCATTTTGCACACAGTATAACGTGGAGCTCAGTAGCATGTGACCGCACACGCGCACGAGCTCTCTATGGCTTCTGTCGGTGTCAAAACCGGCGGATCTTGGGTAGGGGGTCCCGAACTGTGCGTCTAGGCCGGATGGTAACAGGAGGCAAGGGACACAAAGTTTTACCTAAGTTCGGGCCCTATTGATGGAGGTAAAACCCTACGTCCTGCTTGATTAATATTGATGATATGGGTAGTACAAGAGTAGATCTACCACGAGATCGAAGAGGCTAAACCCTAGAAGCTAGCCTATGGTATGATTGTTGTTCTGTATGTTGTCCTATAGACTAAAACCCTCCGGTTTATATAGACACCGGAGAGGGTTAGGGTTACACAAAGTCGGTTACAATGGTAGGAGATCCACACGTCCATATCGCCAAGCTTGCCTTCCACGCCAAGGAAAGTCCCTCCCGGACACGGGACGAAGTCTTCAATCTTGTATCTTCATAGTCCAGGAGTCCGGCTGAAGGTATAGTCCTGTCATCCGACACCCCCTAATCCATGACTCCCTCAGTAGCCCCTGAACCAGGCTTCAATGAGGACGAGTACGGCGCGCAGATTGTCTTCGGCATTGCAAGGCGGGTTCCTCCTCCAAGTACTTCATAGAAAATTTTGAACACAAAGATAGTGTCCGTCTCTGTAAAATAAGTTTCCACATATTGCCATAGAGAGAATAATATTTACACAAATCTAATCTGTTGACGTATTCCGTAGTGTGACATCGCACCACGGCCAAGCCTTTATTCGAATCGTTTTATTGTCCCACCTCAGCGTGTCATGCGAGGCGGTTTCCTTGGCACGTCTTTTCGAAGCAGAGATCATGTCCCCTTATTCCGGGATTCTCATCAATACGGGCGTGGGTAACCCAACTGCGCCATTCATTACGACGCTTGGAGATAAGCGAGTTTTACCATGCTGGGGGGACACGTAGTTGCGTCCACCCATATAAGGGGATAAGGATCCACCTTTTCACCTACGCCTTCTTCCTCCTTTGCCTATCCATTTTCGCGTACTCGAGCTCCAGCGCCCAAGTCCGCACTCCCCACCTCAACCTTCTCCAACCATGTCCAGAGCGGGAGGCAATTGGATGGTCTCCTCCGTCATGGAGGGACACATCAAAAAACTGAGGAAGGCCGGATACTTGTCTAACGACATCGCGTACCGGCTTCCCGAGGAGGGGCAGCTCATCCCCACCCCAAGGCCCCATGAGAGGGTAGTGTTCCTTCCCCACTTCCTCCGTGGACTGGGCTTTCCTATCCACCCATTCGTCCGGGGACTCATGTTCTACTACGGCCTGGATTTCCATGATCTGGCCCCGAACTTCATCCTCAACATCTCGGCGTTTATCGTCGTGTGCAAGGCTTTCCTCCGCATTCGCCCCCATTTCGGCCTATGGCTCAAGACTTTCAATGTCAAGCCGAAGGTGGTGCGCGGCAACCAGGCGGAGTGCGGAGGCGCCAACGTCTTATGGCTCGAGGGCTCCTTTGTGGAGACCCTGAAGGGGTGGCAATCGGGATGGTTTTACATCACCGAGCCGCGCAACCCTGAGTGGGTCGCAACCCCCGAGTTCCGGTCCGGACTCCCAACGCGGCTCATGTCCTGGAAAGAGACGGGCCTGTCGTGGGGCAGCAAAGGAGAGGTGACTGGACTACAAACATGCATCCAAACCCTGGTGAACAAGCAGCTCAAGCTTGTTAACGTAGTCCAGGTTATGCTCATCCGTCGGATCCTCCCGTGTCAGCAACGGGCCTTAAATCTATGGGAGTTCAACCCGGTGCAGCACCAAACTCTGAGAAGGCTCTTCGACACAACGTACGAAGATGCCTGGAAGGTGCTTTTCAAGGGCGCCGAGGCTCCCGCATCCGCTACCGAGGATCACGGATTCAGTGCGCAGCGTCACGCTAGCGCGGTAAGTTGTTTGTACCTTTTACAGGGTATTAGTTTTTCATAGTTTAACTCTATGCAGGATCTAAGCTCCGTTACCTTTGACAGGATTGGCAGGCGAAGTCCGGACAGATCGACTGTCCGGCTCCTTTGCCCGAAGACCCAGCCGATGCCCGCTTGGCGAAGCTGCTAGTTCCGGCACCCTATGTGGTGCCCGAGAAGAAGTCCACGAAGAATTCCACGGGGACTCGAAAAAGTGCCCGACACCCGGAGGTGTCGGGTTCATCATCCGACAGCTCCAAGGCGGATTCCTCCCGTGAAGACGAGGAGGAGGAAAAAGAGACCTCTCCCCCTCCAGCGGGGGGAGAGAAGAAAAGGAAGGCCGCCCTCACTGCGGAGGCCGAAGGATCCAAGAAGGTAAAAACCCTTCCTCCGGACTACTCCACCAACGCCGATGACGGCGGAGAGGAGTGGCCGCTCAGGGCCAATCCCCTGGCGAAATCGTAAGTATCCGGATGCCAGAGTAATTCATAGTATTCCTTTATTGCACAGCTTTCCCTTATGTCGAATATGATTATGCAGCCCACCCAAAGACCGGCTCGACGCGTCGTCGAGCGGTTCACTGGACTTGTCGGATGTGAATTCGCTTCCGACGGCTACCTCCCCCCGCCCTACGGACGACGCCAAAGTGTTGTCCCAACAGGTTCCAAGCCCGGAGGAGGTGGTCCTGGAGGCGCCGCAAGGCGACCTCCCGGACTCCAGGAGTAAAGGGGATAAAACCCCCCAGGGCTCCAAGTCCGGCTCTAGGCCGGATACCATTTCGGAACCTTCAAAGGTTCCAGAGTCCAGCGGGCGACCTCCTTCCAAGAGGAGCAAGCCCACCGTGCCGGTGACCCCCGTCCAACCGGAGGCGCCGGACAATCTATTGGAGGTGCTCAAAGGCGCCTCCATCGACGAGGAGCACCGCACCATTATGAGTGCGGTGGTCCAGAAGGTTCAGGCCGCCAAGAGCGGACTGACTAAAGCTTGTGCTAGCCTTTTAACAGGCTTTGAGGTAAGTAAAGAATGTGTAAATAATATTACCGCATAGACAGTAGCCCCTGATGCTCTGTTTGGCGTTTGGGAAGAAAAGCCGAACAGAGGATCAAATAAAATTCGCAGGAGTCTAACAAAAAGGAGTCAATATGCGTATGCAGGCTTCTCTACTGGCGTCCGCCGCACTGACTGCGGAAGTGGACACGCTAAAGCAGAACGTCAAGCAGTCCGAGCAAGAGCTCGGGCGTGCCAAGACGCAGTTCGAGGACAAGGAAGGTAAGAAATACCTTGTTTAAATATATATAAAAAAGTGCAATTGCAAAAAATGACAGGATTATCATGGCTATTGTAGGGGCCACGTCTGAGGTGGCGACCCTTAAGCAAGCGCTGCTCGAGGCCGAGAAGAGGGCGGCCACGGAGTGCACCGAGCGGGAGAAGTATGAGGCCCAGGTTGGCAAGGTGCGGCAAGAGCTCCAGGCTCTCATGAAAGAACATGAGAGTTTGGAGCTTGACTCAAAGACGCGAGCGTCCGAGCTCGCGGTGGCTATTGAAAGTGCCAAGTCTGCCAAGGCCGAATCCCAGAAGACCCTCCAGGAGTTGGATGCGGTGAAAAATATAGCGGCGTGTAAGGCATTCTTTATGTAAAGCAAACACATAAACGTGAGTTACTTGTTACTTACCCGAATCCGGAGCTCTCTAGGAGCATTCGCAGATCTTCCCCGTAGCGTGTTCGATGCCGCCGCGTTCTACCGAGCCAAGGAGGGCAGCTCGATAGAGAAGGTGTTCTGGTCTCAGTATGCTGAGGCCGGACACCCCGTGCCCCTGAGCGACCAGCTGAAGCAGCTGGTCGAGCTCCACAAGGCGGTCGAACAGGCCATGAAGGGCCTCATAGTTCGGCTGTGGCCTGGAGAGGCTCTGCCTGGGAGTTATTTCGGGCTGGTGCAGCGCCTGGTGGGGGCCTGTCCAAGGCTCGAAGTTATCAAGCGCTCCGTCTGTATTGAAGGTGCCCGTAGGGCCCTTGCCCGTGCTAAGGTGCACTGGGGCAAGCTGGATGCTGAGAAGCTTGTGAAGGACGGGCCACCGCCGGGGAAAGAGCATCGCAAGCCCAAGAATTATTATAAGGATGTTCTGAAGGGTGCCCGCCTTGTGGCGGATGAATGTTCTAGGGATGTAATTTTTGAGTAAAACTCGCTCGTTTTGTCATGTGCACTGAAAACTTCTTCATACGCGCTAAGCAATGCTGTTGGAATTTAAAATATTACCTTCTGTGCAGCTGTTTATCAATTCTGAGAGATGGCGAGTCGTCGGCTTCTGCCCCCGTGCCGCTAGTGCTGGGGTGTTCGGGGATAAACCTGAGCGCTCTTTTTCCCATGTTTGGGTCCTTCGAGGGAGGCGCTCAGCACAACAAACAAGGCCATCGGACTATAATGCGTGAACACTCTCACTTAGCCATAGAATTCTATAATTTTAAATTTCGGTGAAGCCCCTGGTATTTGGAAGACCGAGTTCGGGGCGCTATCCACGCCTTGGCCGGACAGAGCCGACTCCTCGCTCTAAGAGGCATAAGTCTTTAGGGACTCGAAAAACCTCTCGAATAGCGACCAACTCTCGCTTCATCATGACAGTCAGTTTTAGCTTTCTCTACTGAGGTGCTTGACCCAGCTCAACTGGGGCACAATCGCAGTAGTTCTCCTAGTGCTACCTTAGCCGACATAGCGGAACGTAAGGCACCAAAACATAGGAGCCGGGCAAACCCAACTATTGACCCAAGACATGATTCGGAGCCGATGCATATAATGCTATAAGTTCAGGGTGCCGCACTTATTAAAGTGTTCGTACTTCTCACACCATATTGAGGGGTACTAAAGCCCCTGGCGTATTTTGGCCGTACCAAAGTGTACGGGCGCAACATGTCGTTAAGGAACATATATTTGTCAAAAAAAGAGTAATGCAAAAATAGACAAAAGCTATGCATTGTTTATTAAAAAGGGCTGCGATCAAAGCAGAACGATACAAATAATGCGATAAGCAAAAGGTTGGACTATTTAACATGTCCGTTCCAGGGGCAGGCTGCGGAATGGTATGCGAAATAGGTATATTGCTCGTGATAGAGACCACCTGGGAGTTCCGTAATGCGGCATGGCTTGTCTGCTTCCCTGGTTCTTGCATCGTTTGTGCGGCAATTGAACTGCCGAACAGGCCTTCTGAAGAATGGAGTCCTGAAAGTAAGAGAAAATTAAAAAATCGGCAGCCCCTGGTGCGGTTTAAGCCGTGTTTCGGGCGTGCCGTGATGGTGCCCCTCCCCCTGTACCCATGGTATTTCTAGAGCGTAGTTATGTACGCGAAGCACTGGTGTCGCATTTTTGCGAGGGCTGGGGTTGGGGCCGCATTACTACGCCTGCTCGGAACGTGCCAGGCGGTCTTGTTGTAGGTTACTCCGGGCACGCTTGACGGTGTCTGGACGTTTAATGGCCGGACTGGAGAACTACTTGGAGAGGTTGCTTTGTACTTCCGCTGCAAGGGCCGCCGTGTGCTCCTCCGTTCGGTGGGAGTGTTCGGTGTTTCCATTGACCGTAATTACTCCTCGAGGGCCTGGCATCTTGAGCTTAAGGTATGCGTAGTGCAGTACTGCATTGAACTTGGCGAATTCGGTTCGCCCGAGCAGTGCGTGATAGCCACTGCGGAATGGGACTATTTCGAAGATTAACTGTCCGCTTCGGAAATTATTCGGAGATCCGAAGACCACTTCAAGTGTGACTGAGCCTGTACAGTTGGCCTCTACACCTGGTATTACGCCTTTAAAGGTCATTTTGGTGGGCTTAATCCTCGAGGGATCTATGCCCATTTTCCGCACTGTATCCTGGTAAAGCAGGTTCAGGCTGCTGCCGCCGTCCATAAGGACTCTAGTGAGAAGAAATCCGTCAATAATTGGGTCTAGAACCAATGTGGCGAATCCGCCATGACGGGTGCTAGTGGGATGGTCCCTTCTATCAAAGTTGATCGGGCAGGAGGACCATGGGTTGAACTTTGGGGCGACTGGCTCTACCGCGTATACGTCCCTTAACGCGCGCTTCCGCTCCCTCTTGGGGATGTGGGTTGCGTATATCATGTTCACCATCCGCACTTGTGGGAGAAAACCCTTCTGTCCACTGTTGTTCGGCGGCCGGGGCTCTTCGTCGTCGTCGCTATGCATCCCCTTGTCTTTATTTTCGGCATTTAACTTGCCTGCCTGCTTGAACACCCAACAATACATGTTGGTGTGATTGGCCGGCTTTTCAGGGGTGCCATGTATCTGGCACAAGCGATCGAGTATTCGGTCCAAACTGGACGGGCCCCTAGGATTTCTTTTGAATGGATTTTTCAGCTGACCGGATTTATAGCCTCTGAATCCGGCATTAACTATCGTATCCTCAGCATTGTCGCCGTTAATGCGGCGCTTCTGCTTGTTGCGACGCGACCTGCCACTACTGTCCCTGGTATCTGAATTGCCAGGGTTCTTGGTCATATTGTTGCTACGAGCAAGCCAACTATCTTCTCCCGTGCAAAAGCGGGTCATGAGTGTCGTGAGTGCTGCCATAGATTTTGGCTTTTGCTGTCCAAGGTGCCGGGCAAGCCACTTGTCACGGATATTGTGCTTGAAGGCTGCTAGGGCCTCTGCGTCTGGACAGTCGACTATAAGATTTTTCTTTGTTAGGAACCGTGTCCAGAATTGCCTGGCCGATTCCTCTGGCTGCTGAATTACGTGGCTTAGGTCATCGGCTTCTGGTGGTCGCACATAAGTGCCCTGGAAATTGTCGAGGAATGCGGCTTCCAGGTCCTCCCAACAACTGATTGATCCTGCTGGCAAGCTGTTAAGCCAATGCCGAGCTGGTCCTTTAAGCTTGAGTGGGAGGTATTTGATGGCGTGGAGATCATCGCCGCGGGCCATGTGGATATGAAGGAGATAATCCTCGATCCATACCGCAGGATCTGTTGTGCCATCGTATGATTCGATGTTTATCGGTTTGACACCCTCGGGGATTTGATGATCCATTACTTCGTCTGTGAAGCATAGTGGGTGTGCGGCACCTCTGTACTGGGCTATATCACGACGTAGCTCCAATGAGCTTTGTCTACTGTGTTCGGCCCTACCGGATTTGTGTCCGGCATGACGATTATCGTCTCGAGTCATGGGGCGCCCACGCAATCCGTAGATCGATCTTGTTTGCCTTGCCTTGTCCTCCAACATATCTCGCAGGTGTGGCGCATTTTCCTGTGCCTTGGTACGGGGTGCGGCTTGAGTGGAGGGCCGAGAGGCCTCTCTGTCGCGGCCACGAGGTGGCCGGTCGGCCGTATCAAGTGCTGGTGATGTAGGTTTAAGTGCTTCCTCCTCTAATCGGGGTAGCAACCTGCGCTTTGGGTAGCTCTTAGAGGGCGTTCGAGTTTATACTCTTCGGTCGCAAGGAGTTCGGTCCATCTGTCGACTAGCAAATCTTAATCAGCTCTAAGCTGTTGCTATTTTTTCTTGAGGCTTCTTGCCATGGCCATAAGCCTGCGTTGAAAACGCTCTTGCTCGACAGGATCCTCTGGCACGATGAATTCGTCGTCGTCGAGGCTTGCCTCGTCTTTGGAGGGAGGCATATAATTATCGTCCTCGACCTCTCTATCTGCCGCTCTCTCATGAGGGCCGGCTTCTCCATCCTCCTGTGCTGAATCTTGCTGGAGGGGTTTTTCTTCGGCACTCTCCGGAGTATTATTATCTCCCGTGCTGGAATCACCGTATTTGCTTTGGCGGGATTTTGAGCGGCGCCGCTCACGCCGGCGCTTAGGCTGTTTCTTGGAGGGGTCATCCTCCGCTGTTCCATCGCCATCTCCTTATTTTGGAGTGTCCACCATGTATATGTCATATGACGAGGTGGCTTTCCAGGGCCCAATAGATGCTGGTTCTTCATCGTCTCCTGCATCGGCGTCCATATTGTCGATGTCTTCGGAGTCGAAGTCGAGCATGTCAGTTAAATCGTCGACAGTGGCTACAAAGTGGGTGGTGGGTGAGCTTTGAATTTCTTCATCGTCCGTATCCCAACCTTGCTGACCGTAGTCCGGCTAGGGCTCTCCTGATAAAGAGAGAGACTTTAGTGTCTTCAGAATATCGCCAAAAGGCGAGTGCTGAAAGATGTCCGCGGCAGTAAACCCCATGATCGGCGCCCAATCGGATTCGATCGGCAGGGGCGCGGAGGGTTTGGAGTCCGGAGAGGAGTCCGGCTCCTTGGAGTCAAGAGTCTCGCGGAGTGCGGGGCTGGTGTTCGGCTCGATCGCCGTTGGGATCGCAGCCCCCGAGGCGGCGTCCAACCACCCATCCTCGATCGGCGCAGTTGGTTCTGAATTAAGGGTCGAAGCCGATGTCGGTGCGGCCTCCAGGGCACTGTTCGGCGGCAGAGCTAGATCATGCTTGTCGTGACAGTGCGGCGCACTCGGTAGTGGCTCGAATCCGTCGAAGATCAAGTCCCCGCAGATGTCGGCCATGTAGTTTAAACTTCCAAATCTGACCTGACGGCCAGGGGCATAGCTTTCGATCTGCTCTAGATAGCCAAGTGAATTGGCCCGCAGTGCGAAGCCGCCCAAGACAAAGATCTGTCCGGGGAGGAAGGTCTCACCCTGGACTGCATCGCTGTTGATGATTGTAGGAGCCATCAAGCCTAACGGCGACGACACAGAGGAACTCTCAATGAAAGCACCAATGTTAGTGTCAAAACCGGCGGATCTCGGGTAGGGGGTCCCGAACTGTGCGTCTAGGCCGGATGGTAACAGGAGGCAAGGGACACAAAGTTTTACCCAGGTTCGAGCCCTCTTGATGGAGGTAAAACCCTATGTCCTGCTTGATTAATATTGATGATATGGGTAGTACAAGAGTAGATCTACCACGAGATCGGAGAGGCTAAACCCTAGAAGCTAGCCTATGGTATGATTGTTGTTCTGTATGTTGTCCTACGGACTAAAACCCTCCGGTTTATATAGACACCGGAGAGGGATAGGGTTACACAAAGTCGGTTACAATGGTAGGAGATCCACATGTCCGTATCGCCAAGCTTGCCTTCCACGCCAAGGAAAGTCCCTCCCGGACACGGGACGAAGTCTTCAATCTTGTATCTTCATAGTCCAGGAGTCCGGCTGAAGGTATAGTCCGGTCATCCGGACACCCCATAATCCATGACTCCCTCAGCTGCCATGCCTGTCGACCACCAGATCTTGGAGGAGCACCTCGTCTTCAAGGCCACCGTCGACACCGCCACGCGGTTGTGTACTTTAAAATATAGTTTGTGTTGTTTTCTCGAGGCCACCGCCAGTGCCTTCTAGTGATTTTTCCTCTGTAATGTTAATGTGCAATCTGATGTTCAGTTAATAGTTTGGTCCTCTAAAATGTAATGTTTAGTTAACACGTTGGTCCAACAATTGCTACATTTTGTAGTACTGTTCTCAAGCATTCTTTGTTTTGTTAAGTGTCTTATCTTCTAGTACATGTTTTTATTCTGCAATGTCGTGCTCAGTTAACTATTTTGGTTCATTTGGTCTGCCGTCCATTTAACTATTTGGTTCAGTTCTGCAATTTGATTTTCATTTGCTGTGGGTACAATTTTGTATTGTTATGCATGTGACACCAATTGGATTTGGCTGTACTCAATACATATTCTACTGATAGTATGGTGATAACCCACAAGTATACGGGATCACAATAGTTTTCAAAGGTAGAGTATTCAACTCAAATTTATTGATTCGACACAAGTGGAGCCAAAGAATATTCTCAAGTATTAGCAGCTGAGTTGTCAATTCAACCACACCTGGAAACTTAATATCTGCAGCAAGGTATTTAGTAGCAAAGTAATATGATAGTAGTGGTAATGGTAGCAAAAGTAATATTTTTGGTTTTATAGTGATTGTAACAGTAGCAATGAAAAAGTAATTAAGCGAAGAACAATATATGAAAAGCGCGTAGGCAATGGACCAGTGATGGATAATTATGTCAGATGCGATCAATCATGCAACAATTATAACATAGGGTGACACAGAACTAGCTCCAGTAAATCAATGTAATGTATGCATGTATTCCGAATATAGTAATATGTGCTTATGGAAAGAACTTGCGTGACATCTTTTGTCCTACCCTCCCATGGCAGCGGGGTCCTATTGGAAACTAAGGGATATTATGGCCTCCTTTTAATTGAGTACCGGACCAAAGCATTAACACATAGTGAATACATGAACTCCTCAAACTACTGTCATCACCGGTAAGTATCCCGATTATTGTCACTTCGGGGTTAACGGATCATAACACATAATAGGTGACTATAGACTTGCAAGATAGGATCAAGAACTCACATATATTCATGAAAACTTAATAGGTTCATATCTGAAATCATGGCACTCGGCCCTAGTGATAAGCATTAAGCATAGCAAAGTCACAGCAACATCAATCTCAGAACATAGTGGATACTAGGGATCAAACCCTAACAAAACTAACTTGCTTACATCATAAATCTCATCCAACCCATCACCATCTAGCAAGCCTATGATGGAATTACTCACGCACGGCGGTGAGCATCATGAAATTGGTGATGGAGGAAGGTTGATGATGACGATGGCGACGGATTCCCCTCTCCGGAACCCCGAACGAACTCCAGATCAGCCCTCCCTAGAGAGATTAGGGCTTGGCGGCGGCTCCGTATCTAAAAAAATCCTTCTCTCTGATTTTTTTTCTCCACAAACACGAATATATAGAGTTGGAGTTGAGGTCGGAGGAGCACCAGGAGGCCCATGAGGCAGGGGGGCGCGTCCAGGGGGGTAGGCGTGCCCCCACCCTTGTGGATAGGGTGTGGGCCCCCTGGCCTTGATTCTTTCGCCGGTATTTTTTATATATTCCAAAAAGAATCTTCGTTGATTTTCAGTTGATTCCAAGAACTTTTATTTCTGCACAAAAATAACACCATGTCAATTTTGCTGAAAACACCGTCACTCCGGGTTAGTTCCATTCAAATCATGCTAGTTAGAGTCCAAAACAAGGGCAAAAATGTTTGGAAAAGTAGATACGACGGAGACGTATCAACTCCCCAAGCTTAAACCTTTGCTTGTCCTCAAGCAATTCAGCTGATAAATTGAAAGTGATAAAGAAAAACTTTTACAAACTCCGTTTGCTCTTGTTGTTGTAAATATGTAAAGCCAGCATTCAAGTTTTCAGCAAAGATTATGAACTAACCATATTCACAATAACATTTAGGTCTCATGTTTACTCATATCAATGCATAATCAACTAGCGAGCAATAATAATAAATCTCGGATGACAACACTTTCTCAAAATAATCACAATATGATATAACAAGATGGTATCTCACTAGGCCTTTTTGAGACCGCAAAACATAAATGCAGAGCACCTTTAAAGATCAAGGACTGACTGGAAATTGTAATTCATGGTAAAAGAGATCCAGTCAAGTCATACTCAATGTAAACTAACAGTAATACATGCAAATGACAGCGATGCTCTCCAACTAGTGCTTTTTAATAAGAGGGTGATGACTCAACATAAAAGTAAATAGATAGGCCCTTCGCAGAGGGAAGCAGGGATTTGTAGAGGTGCCAGAACTCAGTTTTGAAATAGAGATGAATAATATTTTGAGCACATACTTTCCTTGTCAACATAACTACCGAGAGATCTTGATATCTTCCATGCTGCACACATTATAGGCGGTTCCCAAGCAGAATGGTAAAGTTTATACTCCCCCACCACCAACAAGCATCAATCCATGGCTTTCCCGAAACAACGGGTGCCTCCAACTAACAACAATCCTGGGGGAGTTTTGTTTGCAATTATTTTGATTTGATTTGAGCATGGGACTGGGCATCCCGATGACCAGCCATTTTCTCGTGAGTGAGGAGCGGAGTCCACTCCTCTTGAGAATAACCCGCCTAGCATGGAAGATACAGACAACCTTAGTTGATACATGATCTATTCGAGCATACAAAACAGAATTTTTATTTGAAGGATTAGAGTTCGGCACATACAAATTTACTTGGAACGACAGGTAGATACCGCATATAGGAAGGTATGGTGGACTCATGTGGAATAACTTTTGGGGTTTATGGAGTTGGATGCACAAGCAGTATTCCCGCTTAGTACAAGTGAAGGCTAGAAAGAGACTGGGAAGCGACTAGCTAGAGAGCGACAACAGTCATGAACATGCATTAAAATTAATCAACACCGAATGCAAGCATGAGTAGGATATAATTCACCATGAACATAAAGATCATGGAGGCTATGTTGATTTTGTTTCAACTACATGCGTGAACATGTGCTAAGTCAAGCCACTCGAATCGTTCAAAGGAGGATACCACCCTATCATACCACATCACAACCATTTTAATAGCATGTTGGCACGCAAGGTAAACCATTCTAAACTCCTAGCTAATTAAGCATGGCATGGGAAACTATAATCTCTAATTGTCATTGCAAACATGTTTCATTCATAATAGGCTGAATCAGGAACGATGAACTAATCATATTTACAAAAACAAGAGAGGTCGAGTTCATACCATCTTTTCTCATCTGAGTCAGTTCATCATATATCGACATTATTGCCTTTCACTTGCATGACCGGATGGTGTTGATAATTATAATAGTGCATGTGCATTGGACTAAGCTAGAATCTGCAAGCATTCAATACATGGGAGAAGACAAGGTAATATGGGCTCTTTGTTTGATAAACAACAATGCATATGAGAGCCACTCAACATTTTCATCATGGTCTTCTCCTCTCGACCCCCAAAGAAAAGAAATAAAACTATTTACACGGGAAAGCTCCCAACAAGCAAAAGAAGAACGAGAAATCTTTTTGGGTTTTCTTTTAATTACTACTTCTATAGGCATGGAAAGTAAACTACTTAAAAGCTACAACTATTTTTTGGTTTTTCTTAAGGTTTTTCAAACACATAAGAAGAAAGCTTAAAAAGAAATTAAACTAGCATGGATGATACAATGAAAAAGTATGAGCACCGACAACTGGCATGAGTGTGTGAACATGAATGTAATGTCGGTGAGAAATACGTACTCCCCAAGCTTAGGCTTTTGGCCTCAGTTGTTCTATGCCCATGGATCAAAGTGGCCCTCTCCGGTGTATGGAGGAGTTTCCTCTAGGTGCCACTGGTTGGCGATCTCCTCTAGATCCCACTGATAAATAGACTGACGGTAAGGATCAAGTGGTGGCTCCAGCTCAGGCTCTGCAGCTGACATCTGGCCACGGTATGCATGAATGGCCTCAGGCAAAATGAGGTATGTGCGTGAAAATATGTTAAACAAAGAGGGCGCAGGCAAGGTAATAATCTCACAAGAATTTTTACCAAATATTAATTTGTACTTAAGTATCTTCTTCTTATCCTTAATAATAAACTCATGTGCTGTCGTACTCTTATAATCTAGAACAATAGGAAACAACAACTTTTCCTCTTTCTCAAAATGCCTAATAGGTATGTTAAAGTGTGCTGCAAGGCGTGAGGCAAAGATACCTCCAAGGACGGGGACCTTTGTACGGTTCAGATTTAATCGTTTAGCAACAATAGCGCCTAAACTGAAAGTAGTATCACGAAACATGGCATGGCGCAAAACAACAATATCAGGGGCACTAAGGTTTACGCAGTTCCCACGACCAATTAAACATCTACTAGCAAATATTGCGAAGTAACACAGAACAGGAAAATGTATGCTAGTGATTCTTGCATCAAAAACCTTTCTAGTTTCACCTATAGCAATCATATCAATAAACCCTTCCACATCGTTATGATGCGGTTCCTCTACGCTGCCCGCAAAGGGTATCATACAGACCCGGCAAAAATCATAAAGTGACATATCCTTATGCTCATCATACAAATAAAATTCCACCAAAGGTGGCGATCTCCTAGCATGGAAATGAAAATTTTGCACAAAAATATTGGTAAGTAAGAGATATTGTTCACGACGGTCGTGGAGGAAGTCGGTGAGGCCTGCATTCTCAGCCAAATAATAAAAATCTTTATAAATCTCGGCTTCTCTCAAGAACTCATCACAAGGACATTCACACGGCCGAACCTCCCCAGTACGAGGGAGATTATACTTGGGCTTCTTGTTCTCTTCACTTTGCTTATCCTTAGAGCTTCGGCTTGATGAGCCCCTCAAAAATCTCTTCATCTTTTTCTGAAATTTTCTGAAATTTTTAGTAACTTAAAATAAAAGTGAACCAAACTCAATAAGATTGATAGCAACCACTCCTACAAGTGCCTAGAGGCCATATCATGCATTAAAACTACTTTTGACCACATAAATTTGACATGCAAGCTCAAGAACAGGGTCACCTAAGCAGCAAACATTTGCAATGAATAAAGCACTAGAACAAAAACTAATTGTACCATTGGAGGAGTCACATACCAAAGAACAATCCCCCAAAGTAGTTTTGTGAATGGAGCTTTGAGAAAGGAGATCGAAAATGGCAGCAAGATGAGAAAGAACTCGGGTTTGAGCTGGTGGATGATTTTTTTTCTAGAGCAAGACAAAGTGTGTGGGTGCAAGGATAAGTGGAGGGGATCCACGTGGGGTCCACGAGGCAGGGGGCGCGCCCAGGGGGTGGGCGCGCCCTCCACCCTCGTGGGCACGTGGTGGGTCCCCCTGGTGTGTTCTCAGTGCTAGAAATTCTCAAATATTCTAGAAAAAATCATATTAAATTTTCAGGGCATTTGGAGAACTTTTATTTTCGAGGTATTTTTTATTGCAAGGATAATTTAGAAAACAGACAAAAAATACTATTTTTGCTTTATTTAATATAAGTAACAGAAAGTAAAAAGAGGGTACAGAAGGTTGTGCTTTGTAACTTCATCCATCTCATGCTGATCAAAAGGAATCCACTAACAAGGTTGATCAAGTCTTGTTAACAAACTCATTCCGAATTGCATGAAACTGGAGAAATTTCGAATAACACTAGGTTACCTCAACTGGGATATGCATGTCCCCAACAATAAGAATATCATATTTCTTCTTGATAGTAGGAAGAGGAAATTCAAAACCACCAATAGTAATAGTTGGAATTTTTTCAATAGAATTGATACTGTGGACTTGAGGTTGTTTCCTCGGAAAGTGTACCATATGTTCATTACCATTAACATGAAAAGTGACATTGTCTTTGTTGCAATCAATAACAGCCCCTGCAGTATTCAAAAAGGGTCTACCAAGGATAATCGACATACTATCGTCCTCGGGAATATCAAGAATAATAAAGTCCGTTAAAATAGTAACGTTTGCAATCACAATAGGCACATCCTCACAAATACCGACAGGTATAGCATTTGATTTATTAGCCATTTGCAAAGATATTTCAGTAGGTGTCAACTTATTCAAATCAAGTCTACGATATAAAGAGAGAGGCATAACACTAACACCGGCTCCAAGATCACATAAAGCAGTTTTAACATAGTTTCTTTTAATGGAGCATTGTATAGATGGTACTCCTAGATCTCCAAGTTTCTTTGGTATTCCACCCTTAAAAGTATAATTAGCAAGCATGCTGGAAATTTCAGCTTCCGGTATCTTTCTTTTATTAGTAACAATATCTTTCATTTAGTTAGCATAAGGGTTCATTTTAAGCATATCAGTCAAATGCATACGCAAAAAGATAGGTCTAATCATTTTAGCAAAGCACTCAAAATCCTCATCATCCTTTTTCTTGGATGATTAGGAGGAAAAGGCATGGGTTTTTTAACCCATGGTTCTCTTTCTTTACTGTGCTTCCTAGCAACAAAGTCTCTCTTATCATAACGTTGATTCTTTGATTGTGGGTTATCAAGATCAATAGCAGGTTCAATCTCTACATCATTATCATTGCTAGGTTGAGCATCAACATGAACATCATCATTAACATTATCACTAGGTTCATGCTCATTACCAGATTGTGTTTCAAGATCAGAAATAGAAATATCATTGGGATTCTCAGGTGTGTCAACATCAGGTTCACTAGAAGCATGCAAAGTCCTATCATTTTTCTTTTTCCTTTTAGAAGGACTAGGTGCATCTACATTAGTTCTCTGAGAATCTTGCTCAATTATCTTAGGGTGGCCCTCAGGATACAAAGGTTCCTGAGCCATCTTCCCCCCTCTAGTCATAACTCTAACAGCATTATCATTTCTTTTCTTATTTAATTCATTGAGCAAATCATTCTGAGCCTTAAGTACTTGTTCTACTTGAGTGGTAACCATATAAGCATGTTTACTAATAATTTTAAGTTCACCTTCAACACTAGCCATATAATCACTCAAGTGTTCAAGCATATCAGCATTACGTTACAATTGTCTACCAATATAAGCATTGAAGTTTTCTTGCTTAACAATAAAATTATCAAACTAATCTAAGCATTGGCTAGCAGACTTATAACGAGGAATATCACCTTCATCAAATCTATAGAGAGAATTTACCTTTACTACCCGTGTCGGGGTATCAAGACCATGTATCTCTTCAATAGGTGGTAAATTCTTAACATCTTCAGCTTTAATACCTTTTTCTTTCATAGATTTCTTTGCCTCTTGCATATCTTCAGGACTGAGAAATAGGATACCCCTTTTCTTCAGAGTTGGCTTAGGAGTTGGTTTAGGAAGTGTCCAATCATTTTCATTACTCAACAGATTATTCAATAGCAATTCAGCTTGATCAACAGTTCTTACCCTAAAAACACAACCAGCACAACTATCCAGGTGGTCTCTGGAAGCATCAGTTAGTCCATTATAAAAGATATCATGTATTTCATTTTTCTTGAGAGGATGATCAGGCAAAGCATTAAGTAATTGGAGAAGCCTCCCCCAAGCTTGTGGGAGACTCTCTTCTTCAATTTGCACAAAATTACATATTTCCCTTAAGGCAGCTTGTTCCTTATGAGCAGGGAAATATTTAGCAGAGAAGTAATAAATCATATCTTGGGGACTACACACACAACAACATCACCCTTTAATGAGAACTGAAATAGCTTAAGGATAAAGTAATAGCGATTTTTCTCATCATTAGTGAACATGGTGGCTATATCATTTAATTTAGTAAGATGTGCCACAACAGTTTCAGATTCATAGCCATAGAAAGGATCAGATTCAACCAAAGTAATTAACTCAGGATCGACAAAGAAATCATAATCCTTATCAGTAATAAAGATAGGTGAAGTAGCAAAAGCAAGGTCATATTTCATTCTAGCATTAAAAGACTTTTCTTTGAGCTTAGCTAATAATTTCTTAAGATCAGATCTATCATTGCAAGCTAAGAATTCTCTAGCAGTTTCTTCATCCATAACATAACCCTCAGGCACAACAGGAAATTCATATCTAGGGGGAGAATCTTCATCATCACTTTCATCAATATTATCAGTTTCAATAATTTCATTCTCTCTAACCCTAGAAAGTTGTTCATCAAGAAATTCACCTAGTGGCACAGTATTATCAAGCATAGAAGTAGTTTCATCATAAGTATCATGCAAAGCAGAAGTGGCATCATCAATAACATGCGACATATCAGAATGAATAGCAGGAGTAGGTGTCGCAAGTTTACTCAAAACAGAAGGTGAATCAAGTGCAGAGCTAGATGGCAGTTCCTTACCTCCCCTCGTAGTTGAGGGAAAAATATTGGTTCTTTTATCTTTCAAGTTCTTCATAGTGATCAGCAGATATAAATACCAAGTGACTCAAAGAATAGAGCTATGATCCCCGGCAACGGTGCCAGAAACTAGTCTTGATAACCCACAAGTATAGGGGATCGCAATAGTTTTCGGGGTTAGAGTATTCAACCCAAATTTATTGATTTGGCACAAGGGGAGCCAAAGAATATTCTCAAGTATTAGCAGCTGAGTTGTCAATTCAACCACACCTGGAAACTTAATATCTGCAACAAGGTATTTAGTAGCAAAGTAATATGATAGTAGTGGTAACGGTAGCAAAAGTAATATTTTTGGTTTTATAGTGATTGTAACAGTAGCAACGAAAAAGTAAAAAAGCGAAGAACAATATATGAAAATCTCGTAGGAAATGGATCAGTGATGGATAATTATGTCAGATGCGATCAATCATGCAACAATTATAACATAGGGTGACACAGAACTTGCTCTAGTTCATCAATGTAATGTAGGCATGTATTCCGAATATACTCATACGTGCTTATGGGAAGAACTTGCATGACATCTTTTGTCCTACCCTCCCATGGCAGCGGGGTCCTATTGGAAACTAAGGGATATTAAGGCCTCCTGTTAATAGAGTACTGGACCAAAGCATTAACACATAGTGAATACATGAACTCCTCAAACTACGGTCATCACCGGAAAGTATCCTGATTATTGTCACTTCGGGGTTAACGGGTCACAACACATAATAGGTGACTATAGACTTGCAAGATAGGATCAAGAACTCACATATATTCATGAAAACATAATAGGTTCAGATCTGAAATCATGGCACTCGGGCCCTAGTGACAAGCATTAAGCATAGAAAAGTCATAGCAACATCAATCTCAGAACATAGTGGATACTAGGGATCAAACCCTAACAAAACTAACTCGATTACATGATAAATCTCATCCAACCCATCACCGTTTAGCAAGCCTACGATGGACTTACTCACGCACGGCGGTGAGCATCATGGAAATTGGTGATGGAGGAAGGTTGATGATGACGATGGCGACGGATTCCCCTCTCAGGAGCCCTGAATGGACTCCAGATCAGCCCTCCCGAGAGAGATTAGGGCTTGGCGGCGGCTCCGTATCGTAAAATGCGATGAATCCTTCTCTCTGATTTTCTTCTCCCCGAACACGAATATATAGAGTTGGATTTGAGGTCGGAGGAGCACCAGGGGGCCCACGAGGCAGGAGGCGCGCCCCCACCCTCGTGGACAGGGTGTGGGCCCCCTGGCCTTGATTATTTCGCCAGCATTTTTTATATATTCCAAAAATAATCTCCATTGATTTTTAGGTCATGCCGAGAACTTTTATTTCTGCACAAAAATAACACCATGGCAATTCTGCTGAAAACAACGTCAGTCGGGGTTAGTTCCATTCAAATCATTCAAGTTAGAGTCCAAAACAAGGGAAAAAGTGTTTGGAAAAGTAGATACGGCGGAGATGTATCATATGGCAACTCTCAGTTAACCTGATCAAGATCTTCCTTATGTGTGTTGCAGGTAAACAATGGGAGACACTCAGTTTACCATCGAGGTTTGTTCAAGCAGGGTCCTTTGGCTAATAGCACATTATTGTGCAGTAGCAGGAATCATTCTAATATTTAGGTTTCTTACAATTTGGTCTTGCACATGTAGGTCCTGTTGTCAGAGGCTTAGACCCACTGTTTGACCCATTTTGCATCTGGGGAAATGAGATGTCCATGAATATCAGTCAAGTCAAGAAACTCAGAAAGATTGTTAGGATGAAGAAACTTGCGACGAGTAACAGCAAGATCTTTGTTTGCATAATGAATAAGACATCAGTCAACTATAGGATGGTACCAACTCTTTTACCTTGTTTTTACCCCTTGCGCCATTTGATAATTTACAACAGCGATTTATGCATAGCTTTGTTTTCAGTACTTTTCAAAGAAGTTCACCGATGATTACCTCGCAAACCACCTGCATGGTCAGGAGGCGAGGAAGGTATTCATTCAACACCCACGGAACAATATTGAAGTCTTGCTGAAGAGGACAAAGGTTGGGCGGGCAATTATCCATAGCCACTGGCCTAAAGTTGCAAGGACATTCAACATCACTGAAGGCTCAATATTTGCCTTCCGCTTCTGCAGTTTCCCAGATGAGATTCATCTGTCTATTTACCGTGTACGATGCTACTTTCCAAAGGTTTTTTTATGCTGCATGTGAAACTTGGTGGTGTTGTGTAATGGCGTAACTGAGTGCAGAAGCTATCTGATGTAATTCTATTATGAAATCCTGGTTGCTTTTATACGGATATGAAATATCTGGTGTGTTTTATAAGAAATTTCAGTTTGATTAGTACATGGATTATCAATAATAGGCTAATTACCCTGCTTACTGGGGTTTTTTTATTGCAGAAGGTTACTCAGACATCATCGTGGGCGATGAACTCAAACAACCCACACGGTTTCTAGAAAGTAGGCGTGTTCGATCAACTAACAATCACACAAGGCTTCCGGCAGCGAACTGTTTGCGTTAGGCCACCTTGCAAAAACGTTTCCACACAAAGAACTGTGTGTGATATACATACCTACGGAAATGTTTTTCTAGGATTCACCGTGTGAGATGTACATACCTACAGAAATGATTTTCTGGGATTCACCGTGTGGGATGTACATACCTACGGAAATGATTTTCTGGGATTCACCGTGTGGGATGTACATACCTACAGAAATGATTTTCTGGGATTCACCGTGTGGGAAGTACATACTTACAGAAATGATTTGGTTTCGATGCCTCGCCTGATCGCACATGGCCCCAACCTGTGTCCCAGGAGGGCCTATCCCCGACGATTTATGGGTCGTGTGGGAAGGACCCCCCTATCACACACACTCACTTGGCGACGGTTCCAAATGCCGTCACAGAAAGGGGTTAAAAACCGTTTGTATAGCACGTCGATGTACCAGTGCAACTTAATTGAAGGATCTTTTACTCAATCCATAGGTAGATATGGTGGACTCTCATGGCAAAACTGGGTTAAGGGATGTTTGGATGCACAAGTAGTATCTCTACTTGGTGAAAAAGATTTGGCTAGCATGGTATGAGAAGCAAGCTCAACATGTTAGAGGATCCATGACAATATAACTTCCATTCGGATATAAGGAAACATAATCCATTATGTTGTCTTTCTTGTCCAACATCAACTTTTTAGCATATAGTATTTTAATGAGTGCTCACAATCACAAAAGATGTCCAAGATACTGTATTTATATGTGAAACCTCTCTTTCTTTATTACTTCCTATTAATTGCAACAATGACCAAAACTATGTTTGTCAACTCTCAACAAATTTTATTCATCATACTCCTTATATGTGAAGTCATCACTCTCCATAAGATCATTATATAATCTTTTTTACTTCTTATAATCGTATTCTCTTTTTTCCATGATCAAAGCAAGAACCAATTTGAACTTGCTCGGTCTGTTCAATTGCGGCCTTATAATGCAATCTCATTCATGAAAAGGAGGTGATCCGGCCGCACCTTCCAGTACAGCTACCTTGTTACGACTTCACTCCAGTCACAAGCCTAGCCTTAGGCATCCCCATCTGGGGAGTTTATAAATAAAAAATATCACTAATTCCATCTTCTATACTCAGATATACCATGAGACCCTCAACTCAAAACTACTCTTTATTATATAGCTCTCGGACTCGATTACATAGATAGATCACAAAGCAAAACTCAAAGACTAAATCATACTAGAACTTTTATTCTACTAGATCAAGATATAACCAAAAGGATCAAACTAAGATAAATGATAAAGGTAAAGATGTGAAGGTGATATGATACTGGGGCACCTCCCCCAAGCTTGGCACAAGCCAAGGGGAGTGCCCATAACCATGTACTCAAGTCTCCTTCTTCGAAGGTGGTGGTGATAAGGTTGATGATCTATCTGTCAGCTTCATTAAGGTACCCTTCAGATCCTGCAGTTCTTGGAGTACACGTCGGAGCATATTTGCATTCTTCTGAATTTCCTCCAAAAGATACTTATTTTCAGGCCACCAAGAACTTTTCCCTGCATCACTTTCACTTGGACGGGATATATCCCATTTGGAGGGTATATGTGCACGAGGAGTATTCTCCACTCCATAGTTATGAACCAAATTATGGAAGTTGTTCCTATGTAACCTGTGTAAGGGCCTCCTAGGGGGAAGCCCTTCTCGTATCTTTTGGCCTTCATGGTTGCTTGTAGTCCCTATTGCTTGATGGGGATGTGGAATAGTGGAGATGCCGGCTAGAGTACCTCTCTCCGAAGTCAGAGGCTAAACCTCAAGTGAATCTCCTTCGTCCTCCTCCATCCTGACTCCCTCGGCATCCTCCCTCCTGAGTTCCATCTGCATCAACCAAGCATCGTCTTCCACATTGTTGGAAGAGGAAGAATACATGATGCCTGGCATTGAAAACTCTGGCAGAATAGCTTGAGAAAAGAATAGAGGATATTGCCACGGTACGGTGGTCAAAACTTCTTGCTCTACCAGTTGAGGTGAAGATACCTCGAACAAACCCCTCAACGTATGATTTTCCATAGTGACAAGTGATAGTAAATTTTAGCACGTAATATAAAATTTTCCTTACCAAATTCCACTCACCAAAGGCGCTTCACTCCCCGGCAACGGCGCCATAAAAGAGTCTTGATGACCCACAAGTATAGGGGATTGATTGCTATCTAACTATAGCGCCAGAAAAGCTCATGTCTGCTAGGACTACACGGTATTTCCCCAAAGAGGAAGGGATGATGCAACACAGCGACGGTAGGTATTTTCCTCAGTGAAGAAACCAAGGTTATCGAACCAGTAGGAGAACCAAGCAACACAACTTAAACAACACCTGCACACAGATAACAACACCTCGCAACCCGACATGTTAAAGGGGTTGTCAATCCCTTTCGGGTAACGATGCCAGAAATTTGTAGTAGATTGGAATAATAGGTCGCAAATAAAATAAAGTGCAGCAAAGTATTTTTGGTTTAATAGATCAGAATAAAAACACAAAGGAAAAGTGGATTGCAAGCAAATATATGAGAAAGACGACCCGGGGGCTGTAGGTTTCACTAGTGGCTTCTCTCAAGAAAGATAGCAAATGGTGGGTAAACAAATTACTGTTGGGTAATTGATAGAGCCTCAAATAATTATGACGATATCTAGGCAATGATCATTACATAGGCATCACGTCCAAGATTAGTAGACCGACTCCTGCCTGCATCTACTACTATTACTCCACACATTGACCGCTATCCAGCATGCATCTAGTGTACTAAGTTCATGAAAGAACGATGACATGATGTAGACAAGATCCGTTTATCTATTGAGTAGATATAGATCCCATCTTTTTATCCTTAGTAGCACGATACATACGTGTTGTTTCCCTTTCTGTCACTGGGATCAAGCACCGTAAGATCGAACCCACTACCGGGCACCTCTTTCCATTGCAAGATAAATAGATCAAGTTGGCCAAACAAAACCCAAATATCGGAGAAGAAATACGAGGCTATAAGAGATCATGCATATAAGAGATCAAGGAAACTCAAATAACTTTCATGGATATAAAAAGATCTGACTGATTATAAACTCAAAGTTCATCAGATCCCAACAAACACACCACAAAAAGAGTTACATCATATGGATCTCCAAGAGACCATTGTATTGAGAATTCAGCGAGAGAGATAAAGCCATCTAGCTACTAACTATGGACCCGAAGGTCTACCAAGAACTACTCACGCATCATCAAAGAGGCACCAATGGAGGTGGTGAACCCCATCCGAGATGGTGTCTAGATTGGATCTGGTGGTTTTGGACTCTGCTGCGGCTGGATAAATATTTCATCGACTCCCCTAGGGTTTCTAGATTTTTGGGGTATTTATAGAGCAAAGAGGCGGTCCGGGGGCACCCGAGGTGCGCACATCCCACTAGGGCGCGCCTGGGCCTCCTGGCACGCCCTAGTGGGTTGTCCCCTCCTCGGGACTGCCCCTAGGTGCAACCAGGGCCCATTGCCTTCCTTTTGGCCCATTAAAAATCATTGTGGAGTTTCGTGGCATTTGGACTTCGTCTGATATTGATTTCCTGTGATGTAAAAAAACATGGAAAAAATAGCAACTGGCACTTGGCACTATGTCAATAGGTTAGTACCAAATAATGATATAAAATGACTATAAAATGATTATAGAACATCCAAGATTGATAATAAAACAACATGGAACAATCAAAAATTATAGATACGTTGGAGACGTATCAGCATCCTCAAGCTTAACTCCTACTCGTCCTCGAGTAGGTCAGTGATAAAAACAGAAATTTTGATGTGGAGTGTTGTTTATCATGTCATATCATATTCTTTTCTTTATAGCATGGACATTTGGTCTTTTATGTGATTCAAAGCAACAGTCTAGTTTTTACATAATAATTTAGATAATCAAGCATATCAACAAGCAACCATGTCTTTCAAAATATCAACACTAAAATAAGTTATCCCTAGCCCATCATGCTCAAACATTGATCCATTCATGACGGACACTCGAATATTAGCTACACCCAATACTTAAGTACGATCATATTACCTCCTAGTTGGTGCTTTTTATAAGAGAAGATGGAGACTCAAATTCAAAAATAAAAATTGCATAAAGTAAAAGAAAGGCCCTTCGCAGACGGAAGTAGGGATTTGTAGAGGTGCCAGAGCTCAAAGCTAAAAATAGAGATAAAAACATTTTGGGAGGTGTATCCATCTCACCAACGAAAACAACTCAGAGTTCGAAACACTTTCCATGCTAGATATGCCATAGGCGGTTCCCAAACATAAAATAAAGTCTATTCCTTTTTCCACCATTCTTTCACTTTCCATGGCTAATCGTATCCACGGGTGCCCTCCATACCAACACTTTCCAATGAATTTATTATTTGATAACATAAACTAAATTCATATTTTGCATTTCCGGACTAGGCATCCTTAAAACCTTTGCCTTACTCTCGTGCAATGACAGATGAATAAACACTCATCATGAGAATAACACATCAATCATGGAAAATATTAGCCACCTGTTACCGTTTCGCGAGCAAAACAGACACACAAAAGAGAAGTTTATTTTGAAAATTAGAGATGGCACATGAAAATTTACTTAGAACGGCAAAAGAATACCGCATATAGGTAGATATAGTGGACTCATGTGGCAAAACTGGTTTAAAGGATTTTTTTTATGCACAAGTAGAGGTCATACTTCGTGCAAAATGAAGGCTAGCAAAAGATTGGGAAGCGACCAACCAAGAAACGGATAATATAATAAGCAAGCATTAAGCGTAATTAACACCAAATAATGCACCACAAGTAGGATATAATTTTCATTGTATGATTATTGACTTTTGTGCATGCATAGGGAATCACAAACCTTAACAACAATATTCTTACTAGAGCACAATTACTCATCAACATAACTCACATATCACATCATCATATCTCAAAACTATTATTAAGAATCAAGTTTATTTTGTCGAATGATCTTCATGACACATTTATTTTTATTTTTTTCTTTATCCTTCTTGGATATCTATCACTTTGGGACTAATTTTCATGTGTTTCTTTTCATAAGCTCAAACAAATATAAGTGAAGATCATGAGCATAACAAATTTTCTTTCTGTCAAAATAATTTAAGTGAAGCAAGAGAGAATTTCTTCAAAATTTTACTAACTCTCAAATAAATATAAGTGAAGCAAGAGAGCATTTCTTCAAAAATACTAAGCACACCGTGCTCAAAAAGATATAAGTGAAGCACTAGAGCAAGTCCTAGCTCATAAAAGATTTAAGTGAAGCAGAGAAAGCAAATCTAACAAGTCATGATATAATTTTGGCTCTCTCAAATAGGAGTCTCCGGCAAGAATTGATGACTTAAAACACAAAATAAAACAAGCAAAGACACATATCATACAATATGCTCCAAGAAAAACACATATCATGTGACGAATAAAAATATAGTCTCGAGTAATATACCGATAGTTGTTAGAAGAAAGAGGGGATGCCACTCGGGGGCATCCCCAAGCTTAGTTGGTTGCTCATTATTGGATAATAGCTTGGGATTTCGGGGCATCCCCAAGCTTAGGCTCTTCTATCCTTCCTTCATCCATCGTAAGATAACCCAAAACTTGAAAACTTCAATCACACAAAACTCAACAAAAACCTTGGTGAGATCCGTTAGTATAAAAATAATAAATCACTACTATGAGTGCTGTATCAAACCAATTATTATTTTGTTTTTGTATTATATCTATTGTATTCCAACTTTTATATGGTAAAAACTCATCAAAGAAAACCATAGAGCCATCAAAATAAGCACACAACACAAAGAAAACAGAATCTGTCAAAACAGAACAGTCTGTAGTAATCCGACTATTTCAAATACTTCTGTAACTCAAAAAATTATGCCAAATTAGGACGACCTGAGTAATGTGTATATTGATCTACTGCAACTGGAATGAGTATTTTATCGCTCTCTGGTAAAAGATGATAATTAATTTCATGAGCGCAAAAGTTTCTATTTTTTCAGCAAGATCAAACAACTATCACCCAAGAAGATCCTAAAGGCTTTACTTGGTACACACACTAATTAAAACATAAAAAGCACAATCATAATAGTAGCATTGTTGTGCTAACACTCAAAAACAGGAAGCAAAAAGGAAAAATAAAATTTATTCATTGGGCTGCCTCCCAACAAGCGCTATTGCTTCATGCCCCTAGCCAGGGAAAAGATTTCAATGATGCTCACACAAAAGATAATAATTGAAATGAAAAGAGCATCATGAAGCACATGACAAAAACATTTAAGTCTAACATACTTCCTATGCATAGGAATTTTATAAGCAAACAAATCATCAAGACAAGAAACATCTAACATATGCAAAGAAGAGGAATAAAATATTGACGATCTCAACATAATGAGAGGTAATTTAGTAACATGAAAATTTCTATAACCATATTTCCCCCTCTCATAATAATTATATGTAGGAACATAGTCAAATTCAACAATATAACTATCACATAAAATATTCTCTTCATGATCCACATGCATGCAAAGTTGACACTCTTCCAAAATACTGGGATTATCATCAAATAAAGTCATGACCACTCCAAGCCCACTTTTATCAAAAATTTCATAAGATTGAACACTCTCCAAATATGCGGGATTATTATTACCTAAAGTTGACGCTCTTCCAAACCCACTTTCAATATTATTGAAAACACTATTATCCATATCATATTCATCATGAGGCTTAAATAAATTTTCAAGATCATAAGAAATATTATTGCCCCAATCATGATCATTGCAATAAGTAGTGGACATAGCAAAATTAGCATCCCCAAGCTTGGGGTTTTGCATATTATTATCACAATTGACATTAATAGAATTTATAGTAAAGTCATTTCAATCATACTTTTCATTCAAGGAGCTATCATGAATCATTTGATAAATTTCTTCATCCCAATTTTCAGATTCACGAATCTCAAGCAAAACTTCATAAAGATAATCTAGTGCACTCAACTCACTAGAAATTGGTTCATCATGATTGGATCTTTTAAAAATATTAGCAAGTGGATGGGGATCCATATAAATAGATTTTTAGCAAGTGAAGATGCAAGCATATAGAAGCCACATGGCAACACAAGCAAACATGAGATCTAACGAGGAAACGGCGAACGAAAAAAGAGCGAATAAAACGACAAATTTTTGTGAAGTGGGGGAGAGGAAAACGAGAGGCAAATGGCAAATAATGTAAATTGCGAGGAGATGAGATTTGTGATTAGGAACCTGGTATATGTTGAAGATGCTCCCTGGCAACGGCGCCAGAAATTCCTTTTGATTCCTCTCTCACTATAGCGCCAGAAAAGTTCCTGTCGGCTAGGACTATGTCGGTATTTCCCCAAAGAGGAAGGGATGATGCAGCACAACAACGGTAGGTATTTCCCACAATCAAGAAACCAAGGTTATCGAACCAGTAGTAGAACCAAGCAACACAACATAAACAACACCTGCACACAGATAATAACACCTCGCAACCCAACGTGTTAAACGGGTTGTCAATCCCTTTCGGGTAACAATGCCAGAAATTTGTAGTAGATTGGAATAATAGATTGCAAATAAAATAAAGTGCAGCAAAGTATTTTTGTATTTTTGGTTTAATAGATATGAATAAAAACACAAAGGAAAAGTAGGTTGCAAGCAAATATATGAGGAAGAAGACTCGGGGGCCGTAGGTTTCACTAGTGGCTTCTCTCGAGAAAGATATCAAACGGTGGGTAAAAAAATTACTGTTTGGTAATTGATAGAACCTCAAATAATTATGACGATATCCAGGCAATGATCATTACATAGGCATCACATCCAAGATTAGTAGACCAACTCCTACCTTCGTCTACTACTATTACTCCAGACATCGACCGCTATCCAGCATGCATCTAGTGTATTAAGTTCGTGGAAAAACGGAATAATGCAATAAGAACGATGAAATGATGTAGACAAGATCCATTTATCTATTACGTAGATATAGATCCCATCTTTTTATCCTTAGTAGCAACAATACATTGTTTCCCTTTCTGTCACCGGGATCAAGCACCGTAAGATCGAACCCACTACTGGGCACCTCTTCCCATTGCAAGATAAATAGATCAAGTTGGCCAAACAAAACCCAAATATCAGAGAAGAAATACGAGGCCATAAGAGATCATGCATATAAGAGATCAAAGAAACTCGGATAACTTTCATGGATATAAAAAGATATGACTGATCATAAACTCAAAGTTCATTAGATCCCAAACAAACACACCGCAAAAAGAGTTACATCATATGGATCTCCAAGAGACCATTGTATTGAGAATTCAGCGAGAAAGAGAGAGAAAGCCATCTAGCTACTTACTACGGACCCGAAGGTCTATTAAGAACTACTCACGCATCATCAGAGAGACACCAATGGAGGTGGTGAACCCCATCCAAGATGGTGTCTAGATTGGATCTGGATTCCGTGGCGGCTGGATGAATATCTTGTCGACTCCCCTAGGGTTTCTGGATTTTTGGGGTATTTATAGATCAAAGAGGCGGTCCGGGGGGCAACCGAGGTGGGCACAACCCACCAGGGCGCGCCTGGGCCTCCTGGCACGCCCTGGTGGGTTTTCCCCTCCTCGAGACTCCCCCCAGGTGCAACCAGGGCCCATTGCGTTCCTTCTATCCCACAAAAAATTATCGTGGAGTTTCGTGGAATTTGGACTTCGTCTGATATTGATTTCCTGCGATGTAAAAAAACATGGAAAAAACAGCAACAGGCACTTGGCACTATGTTAATAAGTTAGTACCAAATAATGACATAAAATGACTATAAAATGACTATAAAACATCCAAGATTGATAATAAAACAACATGGAACAGTCAAAAATTATAGATACGTTGGAGATGTATCAGGGATCAATCGTAGTCCTTTCGATAAGTAAAAGTGTCGAACACAATGAGGAGCCGAAGGAAATGACAAGCAATTTTCAGCAAGGTATTATATACAGGCACTAAAGTTATCAGTAACAGATAGTTTTGTGATAAGATAATTTGTAATGGGTAGCAAGTAACACGTGTAACAAAGGTGAAAAAAGGTGGCCCTATCCTTTTTATAGCAAAGGATAAGCCTGGACGAACTCTTATATAAAGCAAAGCGCTCCCGAGGACACAAGGAATTTACTGTAAGCCTTAGTGAAAGGATCGAGAAGTGGTGTCTAGAGGGGGGGGTGAATAGACTCTAAGTAAGAAAAGTTACAATTTTTAACTTATTTAAGTTGAAGTGGAGTTTTGGCACAAGTTTAAACATTCACAATACATATCAAGCAAGCATGACAAGAGTATATGAGCAGCGGAAAGTAAAGCATGCAAGTTGCAAGAATGTAAGGGGATGGGATTGGAGTGTGCAAATGCAATTGGAGAAATGGAGATTTTTTGCGTGGTTCCGATAGGTGGTGCTATTGTACATCCACGTTGATGGAGACTTCAACCCACGAAGGGGAACGGTTGCGCGAGTCCATGGAGGGCTCCACCCACGAAGGGTCCACGAAGAAGTAACCTTGTCTATCCCACCATGGCCGTCGCCCACGAAGGACTTGCCTCACTCGGGTAGATCTTCATGAAGTAGGTGATCTCCTTGCCCTTACAAAATCCTTGGTTCAACTCCACAATCTTGACGGAGGCTCCCAAGTGACACCTAACCAATCTAGGAGAGACCACTCTCCAAGAGGTAACAAATGGTGTGTTGATGATGAACTCCTTGCTCTTGTCCTTCAAATGATAGTCTCCCCAACACTCAACTCTCTCTCATAGGATTTGGATTTGGTGGAAAGATGATTTGAGTGGAAAGCAACTTGGGGAAGGCTAGAGATCAAGATTTATGTGGTTGGAGTGGGATATCTTGACCTCAACACAAGTGTAGGTGGTTCTCTCTCAGAAAATGTATGTTGGAAGTGTAGGCATGTTCTGATGGCTCTCTCTAAAAATGAAGAGTGGGTGGAGGGGTATAAATAGCCTCCACACAAAATTAAACCGTTACACACAAATCACCAAACTCAGTGGGACCGATTCAGAGAACTCGGTCAGACCGATTTAGTTCAAAATGTGACCATTAGGCATTTCGGTGGGACCGATGATCGACTCAGTGGGACCAATGTGATAGGGTTAGGGTAAAGCCTCAACTCGGTTTGACCAATTACACAAACTTGGTGGGACCGATTTGTGTAATAAGTGAAACAGAGAGTTGGCCAAGCAAACTCGGTGGGACCGAAATTATTGCAATAGGCAACATAGAGTTTGCTGTTGGAGATATGCCCTAGAGGCAATCATGTATGATGATATTTCCTATGTGTTTATGAATAAATATAGTCCTTGGACATTATCAATGATGTGTATCAGCAAGTATGTGACTTGTTTGTGGGACTATGCATTGTATGATGACTGTCCTAAAAGGTCCCTAGTCGAAAGGGTTGTGTGGACGCGCAGCCAACTAGACTAGCATATGACACGGTCGATGGCTTGGTCTCACTAGCCATGGAGCATTGGATGCTAACCGGATAATATGGACTTGGAAGGATCTGGTCGGATTCGACGTAGTCGGATCTGAGTCGAGATAAGGTCCGAGTCGGATAGACCCAACTATGAGACGCAACGATATGTCATCTGTGAGTCTCTAGTACAACATATGTTCTATGTCCTAAGACCTGAGCTGATGCATGTACTCGGGATGGTGACAGACTTGCTTTGGGCCGACGAAATGCTACTCCGTGACTGGGTAGTTACAAAGGTAGGTTTCAGGCTTGTCCAGACCCATGCTGCGAGACATGGTCGAGCAAGATGGGATTTGCCCCTCCGACGGGGAAAGATATACTCTAGGCCCCTCGTGTGATCCGACTAGGATAAGCATGGCCATGCGACAAGGATTATGAGATAATCCGGATAGTGGTCGGCATCACTGGAACGAGAAAGAGGTTGGGCTAGCACAAGGATGACAGACTCGCCTTGAGCTCGACAACATATATCGTGTGGCAAAAGGAATGGAAGTATGATGTACAGGTTCGCTAACCAGCTTCATAGTCTGCTTGGTGTTCGGCATGCCTTGCTAGAGGCCGCTACCAACCGTGCAGTTCGGAGTTGATCCTAAGGTGTCGCGACCAAGCCAACTTGAACCTAAGGGGTCGCGCTCTTAAGGGAAGGAACCTACGAGGTCAGATCCGAGGACACTAGTCGGATGTGATCCGAACTGTATTCAGATTGTGGCCTAATACGTCTCCGTCGTATCTACTTTTCCAAACACTTTTGCCCTTGTTTTGGACTCTAACTTGTATGATTTGAATGGAACTAACCCGGACTAACGCTTTTTTCAGCAGAATTGCCATGGTGTTGTTTTATGTGCAGAAAACAAAAGTTCTCGGAATGACCTGAAACTCCACGGAATATCTTAGAATAAATAATAAAAAATCCTCGCCAAAGATGAAGACCAGGGGGCCCACACCCGGTCCACGAGGGTGGGGGCGCGCCCCTCCCCCCATGGGCACGCCCCCCTACCTCGTGGGCCCCCTGGTGGCCCTCCGACGCCAACTCCAACTCCATATATTGGCTTTCGAGGAGAAAAAAAATCAGAGAGAAAGTTTCATCGCGTTTTACGATACGGAGCCGCCGCCAAGCCCTAATCTCTCTTGGTAGGGCTGATCTGGAGTCCGTTCGGGGCTTCGGAGAGGGGGATTCATTGCTGTCGTCATCATCAACCATTCTCCATCACCAATTTCATGATGCTCACCGCCGTGCGTGAGTAATTGCATCGTAGGCTTGCTGGACGGTGATGGGTTGGATGAGATTTATCATGTAATCGAGTTAGTTTTGTTAGGGTTTGATCCCTAGTATCCACTATGTTCTGAGATTGATGTTGCTATGACTTTGCTATGCTTAATGCTTGTCACTAGGGCCCGATGCCATGATTTCAGATCTGAACCTATTATGTTTTCATGAATATATGTGAGTTTTAGATCCTATCTTGCAAGTCTATAGTCACCTACTATGTGTTATGATCCGGCAACCCCGAAGTGACAATAATCGGGACCACTCCCGGTGATGACCATAGTTTGAGGAGTTCATGTATTCACTATGTGTTAATGCTTTATTCCGGTTCTCTATTAAAAGGAGGCCTTAATATCCCTTAGTTTCCAATAGGACCCCACTGCCGCGGGAGGGTAGGACAAAAGATGTCATGCAAGTTCTTTTCCATAAGCACGTATGACTATTTACGGAATACATGCCTACATTATATTGATGAACTGGAGCTAGTTCTGTGTCACCCTATGTTATGACTGTTACATGATGAACCACATCCGGCATAATTATCCATCATTGATCCGGTGCCTACGAGTTTTCCATATACTGGTTTACGCTTATTTACTTTTCCGTTGCTACTGTTACAATCACTACAAAAGTACCAAAAACATTACTTTTGCTGTCTTTACTTTGTTACCGTTATCACCACTATCATATTACTTTGCTACTAAACACTTTGCTGCAGATACTAAGTTTCCAGGTGTGGTTGAATTGACAACTCAGCTGCTAATACTTGAGAATATTCTTTGGCTCCCCTTGTGTCGAATCAACAAATTTGGGTTGAATACTCTACCCTCGAAAACTGTTGCGATCCCCTATACTTGTGGGTTATCAAGACCTTTTTCTGGCGCCGTTGCCGGGGAGCATAGCTTTATTCTTTGAGTCACTTGGGATTTATATCTGCTGGACACTATGAAGAACTTGAAAGACGCTAAGACAAAAATTTATCCCTCAACTACGAGGGGAGGTAAGGAACTGCCATCTAGCTCTGCACTTCATTCACCTTCTGTTATGAGTAAGCTAGCGACACCTAAACCTACTACTGCTATGAATTCTGATATGTCGCATGTTATTGATGATGCCACTTCTGCTATGCATGATACTTATGATGAAACTACTTCTATGCTTGATACTACTGTGCCACTTGGTGAATTTCTAGATGAGCAAATTTCTAAGTCTAGAGAAAGAGAAATTAGTGAACCTGAACACGATGATGTTAGTGATGATGAACCTATGCATGTTATTCCTGAGGGTTATCTTTTTAATAATGAATCTTATGAAGCTATTCTTGCTTATCCGGATAAACCTGAACGTAAGAGGTTACTAATTAAGTGGAGTAAGGAATCTTTTAGAGGTAGGATGAGACCCGACCCTGCTTTTGCTACTTCACCTATCTGTGTTCCTGATCAGGATTATTATGATATTACTGTTGATCCAGATATAATTACTTTGGTTCAATCTGATCCTTTTTATGGCTATGAATCTGAAACTGTTGTGGCACATCTTCGTAAGTTAGATGAAATAGCTGCCCTGTTTACTAATAATCTGAGATCGCGCCACTTTTATATACTCAAAATATTTCCGTTCTCATTAAAGGGTGATGCTAAGAAATGGTTTAATTCTCTTGATCCTACCTGTGTGCAAAGTCCCTAGGATATGATTTATTACTTCTCTGCTAAATATTTCCCTGCTCATAAGAAACAAGCTGCTTTGAGGGAAATATACAATTTTGTGAAAATTGAAGAAGAGAGTCTCCCACAAGCTTGGGGGAGGCTTCTCAAGTTACTTAATGCTTTGCCTGATCATCCTCTTAAGAAACCTGAAATATTTGATATCTTTTATAATGGACTAACTGATGCTTCTAGAGATTACCTGGATAGTTGTGCTGGTTCTCTTTTCAGGGAAAGAACACCGGATGATGCTGAAATTTTATTTAATAATATGTTGGCAAATGAAAATAATTGGGCACCTCCTGAGCCACCTCCCGAGCCAACTCCTGAGCCAGCTCCTGAGCCAATTACTGAGCCTATTCCTAAACCAACTCTGAAGAAGAGAGGTGTTCTATTTCTCAGTCCCGAAGATATGCAAGAGGCAAAGAAATCTATGAAAGAAAAAGGTATTAAAGCTGAAGATGTTAAGAATTTACCTCGTAATGAAGAAATACATGGTCTTAATTTACCGCCTGTTGAAGAAGTATATGATCTCAATTACTTATTTACTGAAGAACCTCCCGATATCCCGACACAGGTAGTAAAGGTAAATTCTCTCTATAGATATGATAAAGTTGAAGTCCCTCCTACTAAAATTGCTAGTCAGTGCTTGGATGAGTTTGATGACTTTATGTTTAAGCAAGATGACTTTAATGCTTATTTCGGTAGACAATTAAAGTAGAATACCTTTATGATTAAACGCTTGAGTGATTATATGGATAATATTAGAGGTGAACTTAAACTTGTTAGCAAACATGCTTCTATGGTTACCACTCAAGTAGAACAAGTACTTAAAGCTCAGAAAGAAATGCTTGATGAAATGAATAGTAAGAAAAATGATTATGTTGTTAGAGTGGCTACTAGAACTGGTAGAATGACTCAGGAATCTTTGTACCCTGAAGGCCACCCTAAGAGAATCGAGCAAGATTCTCAAAGAAATAATATTGATGCACCTAGTTCTTCTAAAAGGAAGAAAAAGAAAAATGATAGAACTGTGCAAACTTCTAGTGAACCTATTGCTGAACCACCTGATAATCCAAATGATATCTCTATGTCTGATGCTGAAACACAATCTGGTAATGAACATGAACCTAGTGAAAATGTTAATGATGATGTTCATGATGATGCTCAACCTACTAATGATAATGATGTAGAAGTTGAACCTGCTGTTGATCTTGATAACCCACAATCAAAGAATCAACGTTATGATAAAAGAGACTTCGTTGCTAGGAAACATGGTAAAGAAAGAGAACCATGGGTTCAGAAACCCATGCCTTTTCCTCCAAAACCATCCAAGAAAAAGGATGATGAGGATTTTGAGCGCTTTGCTGAAATGATTAGACCTATCTTTTTGCGTATGCGATTGACTGATGTGCTCAAAACAAATCCTTATGCTAAGTATATGAAGGATATCATTACTAATAAAAGAAAGATACCGGAGGCTGAAATTTACACCATGCTTGCTAATTACACTTTTAAGGGTGGAATACCAAAGAAACTTGGAGATCCAGGAGTACCTACTATACCATGCTCCATTAAAAGAAATTATGTTAAAACTGCTTTATGTGATCTTGGAGCCGGTGTTAGTGTTATGCCTCTCTCTTTATATCATAGACTTGACTTGAATAAGTTGACACCTACTAAAATATCTTTGCAAATGGCTGATAAATCAACTGCTATACCTGTCGGTATTTGTGAGGATGTGCTTGTTGTGGTTGCAAACGTTACTATTTTAACGGACTTTGTTATTCTTGATATTCCCGAGGATGATAGTATGTCTATTATTCTTGGAAGACCTTTCCTTAATACTGCAGGGGCTGTTATTGATTGCAACAAAGCCAAGGTCACTTTTCATGTTAATGGTAATGAGCATACGGTGCACTTTCCGAGGAAACAACCTCAAGTTTATAGTATCAACTCTATTGGAAAAATTCCATCGATTATATTTGGAGGTTTTGAATTTCCTCTTCCTACTGTCAAAAAGAAATATGATATACTTATTGTTGGGGATGTCCATATCCCTGTTGAGGTAACATAGTGTTATTCGAAATTTCTCCGGTTCCATGATTATCGGAATGAGTTTGTTAACAAGACTTGATCAACCTTGTTAGTGGATTCTTTTTTATGAGCATGAGATGGATGAAACTAGAAGCACAACCTTCTGTACCCTCTTTATATTTTCTGTTCTTTAGTAGAAATAAAGTAAAACAATATTTTTCTGTCTGTTTCCTGACTTATCCGTGCAATATAAAAATATCCCGAAAATAAAAGTCCTCAGAATGCCATGCCAATTTAATATGATTTTTTCGAGAATATTTAAGGATTTTTAGTGCAAAAATTACCACGGGGGGAGCTGCCACCTGGTCACGAGGGTGGAGGGCGCGCCCTACCCCCTGGGCGCGCCCCCCTGCCTCGTGGGCCCATGGTGGCCCTCCTCCACTTATTCCTACACCCATCTTCTTCCTCTGTCTCGCACAAACCCGAAAAACCAACTCAAGCTCGTGTTCCAGCAACTTTTGCTGCGATTTTCGATCTCCTTGCTCAAAGCACCTCTGGCAAAACTGCTTGGGGAGATTGTTCCTTGGTATGTGACTCCTCCATTGGTCCAATTAGTTTTTGTTCTAGTGCTTTATTCATTGCAAATTTGTGTTGCATAGGTGACCATGTTCTTGAGCTTGCATGTCAAATATATATGGTTCCAAGTAGTTCTAATGCTTGATATATGCTCTAGGCACTTGTATGAGTAGTTGCTACTAATCTTATTGAAGTTGGTTCACTTTTGTTTGAAGTTACTAAAAATTTCAGAATTATTTTCAGAGAAAACAATATGTTTAGGAGGATGTTCCAAGGTGGTTCTTCAAAGAAGCAAGGTCCCAGACTTGCAATGCATGATGGTGACGAGGAACCACCAAGAGACGCTCTCGTGAGGCCCTGTGAATGGCCTTCGGAAAATTTTATGAATCAAGTGGGAATTAAAGAAGAATTTTACGCATATGTGCGTAATGCCGGTCTTGAGGACTTTGAAGCTGATAAATGCCCCCAGTATCATTATCTCACAAGTTCATTTGTGGGGAGGTTTGATTATTCATCTTCGCGTAATTCTCCTTTAGTCATGTTTGACCTTTATGACAAGTCTTATACCATGGACTTAGAGGATTTCACTCGTGCATGCAAACTTCCATCTTGGGGTAGTATCAGGGATCCCCCTAAATCTGAATATAGAGATTTTCTTGCTAGAATAACTGTGGGGGAATCTAGAGATATAGCACAGGCCACTATAGGGAGCATTCACTTTCCTGCTATACATTATTTTGCTCTCTTCATTGGTAGATGTATAACTGCTAAGGATGAAGCATGTCACATGTGTGCCCCTAATCTCAGCATTCTCAGAAGTGTTGTGTTAGGGGACCAAGCTTATCATATGGGAGCCATTGTAGCTCGTAGGTTGCATCTTAATAGACGTAACGGAGATTTCTTTGGAGGAATTTATGCAACCCGCTTAGCTAATTTTCTTGATGTAGACATTCATGAGGGTGATGTGGAGTTGCCCACTTCTTATTTAGATCTTGATCCTATGTTTTCCCACCAGTTCATTGGGAGGACTTGACCACCTTACTAGTATCGACTAATCTTTGACAGACGACGTGTGGTCCGTGTTGCTCTTCCTGCTCCTACCTTCTTTGATTTTCAGGCGAGAGGAAGATATATTATTACCATAGAGGAGGCCGATGAGTACGAGAGGGGAGTGGAAGCAGCCCGACACCGTGCTGCTGCTCAGCAGGCGGTAGCCGCTGCATCGCAGTACGACCCCAGCTTCACCTACGGATATCAGCCAGGTTATCCCTGGCAATAGACCAACTTAGGCCAAAAGCCTAAGCTTGGGGGAGTACGTATTTCCCACCGACATTACATTCATGTACACACTCATTGCTAGATGTCGGTGCTCATACTCTTTCATTGTAATATCCATGTTAGTTTAAATTTATTTTTCTAGCTTTCTTCTTATGTGTTTGATAAACCTTAAGAAAAAAACAAAAAATAATAATTAGTGTTAGTCTACTTTCCTTGCTTGTAGTAGAATTAAAAAGAAAAACCCAAAAATATTTCCCGTCCTTCTTTTGCTTGTTGGGAGCTTTCCCGTGTAAATAGTTTTTATTTTTCTTTTCCTTTCTTTGGGGGTCGAGAAGAGTATATTGAAAATGCTTAGTGGCTCTTATATGCAAGATTGTTTATTTAACTTAGAGCCCATATTACTTGTCTTCTCTCTTGAGTTGAATGCTTGCAGATTCCAGCTTAGTCCAATGCACGTGCACTCTTATTATTATACACACCGTTCGGTCGTGCAAGTGAAAGGCAATAATGATAATATATGGACTCATTGGGATGAGAAAAGCTGGTATGAACTCGACCTCTCTTGTTTTTGTAAATATGATGATTCATCATTCCTGATTCAGCTATTATGAAGTAAACATATTTGCAATGACATTTAGAGATTGTAGTTGCTTGTGCCATGCTTGATTAGCTATGAGTTATAATGGTTAACCTTGCGTGCCAACATGCTATTGAGATGATTATGATGTGGTATGATAGGATGGTATCCTCCTTTAAATGAATTGAGTGACTCGACTTGGCACATGTTCACGCATGTAGTTGAATCAAATCAACATAGCCTTCATGATATTTATGTTCATGGTGGATTATATCCTACTCATGCGTATATTCGGTGTGAATTAATTTTAATGCATGTTTACGACTGTTGTCGCTCTCTCAGTTGGTCGCTTCCCAGTCTTTTGCTAGCCTTCACCTGTACTAAGCGGGAATACTGCTTGTGCATCCAAACTCCTTAAATCCCAAAGTTGTTCCATATGAGTCCACTATACCTTCCTATATGCGGTATCTACCTGCCGTTCCAAGTAAATTTGTATGTGCCAAACTCCAAACCTTCCAATGAAATTCTGTTTTGTATGCTCGAGCAGCTCATGTGCAACTATGGCTGCCTATATCTTCCATGCTAGGTGGGTTATTCTCAAGAGGAGTGGACTCCGCTCCTCATTCACGAGAAAGGGCCGGTAACCGGGATGCCCAGTCCCATGATCCAAAAAGATAAAAGCAAATCAAAATAATTAAACAAAACTCCACCTGGGACCCGTTGAATGTTGGAGGCACTTGTTGTTTCGAGCAAGCCATGGATTGATGCTTGTGGAGGAGGGGGAGTATAAACCTTTACCATTCTGTTTGGGAACTGCCTATAATGCATGTAGTATGGAAGATACAGCCATCTCATAGTTGTTACATTGACAGTGAAAGTATGCCGCTCAAAATATTATTTATCTCTATTTCAAAAATCGAGCTCTGGCACCTCTACAAATCCCTGCTTCCCTCTGCGAAGGGCCTATATATTTACTTTTATGTTGAGTCATCACCCTTCTTATTAAAAGGCACCCGCTGGAGAGCGCACTGTCGTTTGCATTCATTATGATTGGTTTATATTGGGTATGACTTGACTGGATCTCTTTTACCTTGAATTACAATGTTTAGTCAGTCCTTGATCTTTAAAGGTGCTCTGCATTTATGTTTTGCGGTCTCAGAAAGGGCTAGCGAGATACCATTTTGTTATATCATGTTATGATTATTTTGAGAAAGTGTTGTCATCTGAGTTTTATTATTATGGCTCGCTAGTTGATTATGCTATTGATATGAGTAATTGTGAGACCTACGTGTTATTGTGAGTATGGTTAGTTCATAATAATTGCTGAAACTTGAATGCTGGCTTTTCATGTTTACAACAATAAGAGCAAACAGAGTTTGTAAAAGTTTTTCTTTTTCTCTTTCAGTTTGTCAACTGAATTGCTTGAGGACAAGCAAGGGTTTAAGCTTGGGAGAGTTGATACGTCTCCGTCGTATCTACTTTTCCAAACACTTTTGCCCTTGTTTTGGACTCTAACTTGTATGATTTGAATGGAACTAACCCGGACTGACGCTGTTTTCAGCAGAATTGCCATGGTGTTGTTTTATGTGCAGAAAGCAAAAGTTCTCGGAATGACCTGAAACTCCACGGAATATCTTAGAATAAATAATAAAAAATCCTCGCCAAAGATGAAGACCAGGGGGCCCACACCCTGTCCACGAGGGTGGGGGGCGCGCCCCTCCCCCCTGGGCGCGCCCCCCTACCTCGTGGGCCCCCTGGTGGCCCTCCGACGCCAACTCCAACTCCATATATTGGCTTTCGAGGAGAAAAAACCAGAGAGAAAGTTTCATCGCGTTTTACGATATGGAGCCGCCGCCAAGCCCTAATCTCTCTCGGTAGGGCTGATCTGGAGTCCGTTCGGGGCTCCGGAGAGGGGGATTCGTCGCCGTCGTCATCATCAACCATCCTCCATCACCAATTTCATGATGCTCACAGCCGTGCGTGAGTAATTGCATCGTAGGCTTGCTGGACGGTGATGGGTTGGATGAGATTTATCATGTAATCGAGTTAGTTTTGTTAGGGTTTGATCCCTAGTATCCACTATGTTCTGAGATTGATGTTGCTATGACTTTGCTATGCTTAATGCTTGTCACTAGGGCCCGAGTGCCATGATTTCAGATCTGAACCTATTATGTTTTCATGAATATATGTGAGTTCTAGATCCTATCTTGCAAGTCTATAGTCACCTACTATGTGTTATGATCCGGCAACCCCGAAGTGACAATAATCGGGACCACTCCCGGTGATGACCATAGTTTGAGGAGTTCATGTATTCACTATGTGTTAATGCTTTGTTCCGGTTCTCTATTAAAAGGAGGCCTTAATATCCCTTAGTTTCTAATAGGACCCCACTGCCACAGGAGGGTAGGACAAAAGATGTCATGCAAGTTCTTTTCCATAAGCACGTATGACTATTTACGGAATACATGCCTACATTATATTGATGAACTGGAGCTAGTTCTGTGTCACCCTATGTTGTGACTGTTACATGATGAACCACATCCGGCGTAATTATCCATCATTGGTCCGGTGCCTACGAGTTTTCCATATACTGGTTTACGCTTATTTACTTTTCCGTTGCTACTATTACAATCACTACAAAAATACCAAAAACATTACTTTTGCTGTCTTTACTTTGTTACCGTTATCACCACTATCATATTACTTTGCTACTAAACACTTTGCTGCAGATACTAAGTTTCCAGGTGTGGTTGAATTGACAACTCAACTGCTAATACTTGAGAATATTTTTTGGCTCCCCTTGTGTCGAATCAACAAATTTGGGTTGAATACTCTACCCTCGAAAACTGTTGCAATCCCCTATACTTGTGGGTTATCATGGCTGAGTAGACTTATGGGCTTTAGGGTCCGTGCGAGGCCCAAGTGTTGAGCCCGCGACGGACGCCTATATATATAGTGGAGGTGCCGCACACTCACGCGGTTGATCGCTTCGCTGCTGTCACTAGGGTTTGCATGTGTTGCGAATAAACACCTCCACTCGCCGCCGGTTGTGTGATCGGACCTAGCAGTCCGCCGCACGATGTTCCTCCTGCACACGCGGATACCGTTAGAGGCGGTGCACTTGCGCTGCTCCGGCGAACCTGTACGTGGGAACCGACCACCAGTTGTACGAGGGAGATCGGACGAGGAGGAGACGATCCACGCGGACGCGCTGCCCCAACTCTTCTTCCGCTGCACGACACTGCGCGTCTAGTGGTAACAAACTGTGATCCATCTCCCGTAGCATGTTGTAGGTTGTTTTGCGCATAGGAATTTTTAATTTGCAGTTGATGCACCCTACCGTACATTCCAACATTTGCAAGCCCATCTCGGTGAGACCGAGATCCCATCGGTGACACCGAATTGATTAGGGTTTCTGGTAGTGGCTGTGTCAAGAGAACTCGGTGGCGCTAGATAAGAAGTTTCGGTGGGGCCGAGTTTGACTTTTGGTTTGGGACATATGTGGATATGAGAAAGTGGTTGAGGGCTTGGAGCATATCACTAAGCCTTTGAGCAAGCAAGCCATTGAGCAACACCTCATCCCCTCTTAATAGTATTGGCTTTCCTATGGACTCAATGTGATCTTGGATCACTAAAATAAAATATAGAGTCCTGCGCTTTGAGCTTGAGCCAATCCTTTGTCCTCAGCATCTTGAAGGGGTTCCACATCCTCTAGTCCATGCCACTCCATTGTTGAACTTATCTGAAACATACTAGGTAGAAGCATTAGTCCAACAAGAGATATGTTGACATTAATTACCAAAATCACCCAGGGAGCACTTGTGCTTTCAATCTCCCCATTTTTGGTAACTGATGACAACATACATCAAAGCTTTAGATAAAGATATAGAGAATAACAAGTAAAGCTTTGGAAAAACATGTAACATGCATAGGCTCCCCTACATGTATGCAATCATGTAAATATGGAATATATATAGGAGCATGTGAATGCATAAGCATGACAGAGCAAGCATGTGTTACATGTATGTTGGCTATATGCATCAGAGCAAATGATGTGAATATAGGAAATGTACCTTCATGCTAATGAGCCCTTCTTTCAAACAGTATGTACATCCGCAAGAAATCCTCATACACATGACTGTGATGCATATACTTACCTTATGGTCTTGAGTTGGCATAGGAAGGAATGAACCTGAGTAAACAAGGTTAGATAACACAGATACACCTACCAGCCAGAGAGATCAAAAGAAACCACAAGAGTACCAAGACTGGGATGACATGTAGAGAGTGAGTACTGAGTACCCTATTGAATATAGACATGTCCCCAAAGGTAAAGATGTGCAATGAATTCAAGGATTTCCTTCCCTTAGATGTCTTGCTCCCCCTGAATCTAGCATGGGATACTGGGAGAAGATAGGGAACAGAAAATCAGAGCAAGGAAAAGAAACAGAGCTAATGCAAACAGTCAACTATGAACATGTCTTTCCCCTCTTAAAGACATGCGACTTCTCTCCTCTTGAACACCAAGCATCTGGGGTTTCTTACTCTCTTCCTGAGTATTCTCCCCCTATAGAAATGATTAAGCTTTTATATGATCTCTCTCCCCCCCCCTTTGATATCAATTTCCAAGAAGGGTTCTTCTGGATTTTTGTTACAAATAGGTTTGGTCCTTGAGTCACAAAGCAAAGCAGCAAGTCAAATGTGATGCTGGTAGAGGACAAGAATCATTGAGTGGAGCTGGAGCAAAAAGAATGCAGGAACAAGTGGCAAGCTTTCTTTCCTGTAGTGAAATCGGTAGCACCGAGTTGTGTGCTTCGGTGGCGCCAAAAGGATTCAGTTGGACCAAAGGAAACAAACCGTTGTGACCGAGTCCATCACAGAGAAAACACTTGTCACCTCAGCTCACTAGGCAATTTGGATCTCACAAGGATTTGCAAGGAATTTGCGGAAAAAATTGCAAAGAATAGGATGTAGGGATGCAGGACACAAATAATCAGAAAGGAAATATAGATGAAGTTTTTTTGAAAGGGGAAATAAATGCGCACGAGAGAAACACAAGAGAACTTCATCTAGAATTGGTCGGCGACAAAGTCACCTATGTTAGAGTATATTGACTTAGGAGTCAAGTGAGGACACTTGATCATAGGTCATACTCAACGTTTAAGCTCAAAATGGGATTACCATTTTTTGTTTAAGCATCTTGATGTACTCACATCTTGTTGAGTTGCTTTGATCCATGTCTTCGAGTAAAGCTTCTCTAAGATGGAATAACATACCTTGGGTGGTGGTTTTGATCTTGATCACATAGTTGAACTTGTGTGGGTTGCTCAAGATTGATGTATCTCATCAAGAGTTGGGAGCACCACTTGGAATTTGAGTTCATCTTCCTACATGGGTTAGCTTTGTCGGATTTCGGGTTCCGGCAGACCCTTGAGGTTTGAACACTGGGGTGCGCGCGAAGATCTCTCCCCTACCGATGTACGTCCAATCTCCTCGTGTGATCTAAGCTGGAAACAACGAACGACACAAGGGACACGAGGTTTATACTGGTTCGGGCCACCATTGTGGCGTAATACCCTACTCCAGTGTGTGGTGTGGTGGATTGCCTCAGGGGCTGATGATGAATAGTACAAGGGAAGAACAGCCTCGCGAGAGGTGTTCTTGAGCTGGTGCGATGAACTGCTTGGGTGAGTTCAGTCGCCTCTCTCTCACTCACTCTCTCTGCTAGGGATCTATCAGATCTCTCGATGTCTAGGTGTGTCGATCCCTCTCCAGATCTCTCGATTGATCCCTCTCTACCCTGTGGTGGCTAGCTCTATTTATAGAGGCCCTGGGCCTCTCCCCAAATAATGAGCGGGAAGGGCGCCAACAATTGGCCATTTTGAAGGGGAACATCTAGTACAAGTTATCCTGACCAAAGGTGGTCTTCGGCTGCCAAAAGTACTGGTGATGACGCCGTCTTGGGCTCCACGGTGATCTCCGTCCTGCCGCTCTGCTGGTCTTGGTCTCGTTGCACCGGAATGGCAACCTTTGCCCGATGCCTTGGCCTGTGCTTGCCCCCTTTGCACCAAAGGAGAAATGTCGGTGTCAAAACTGGCGGATCTCGGGTAGGGGGTCCCGAATTGTGCGTCTAGGCCGGATGGTAATAGGAGGCAGGGGACACGATGTTTTACCCAGGTTCGGGCCCTCTTGATGGAGGTAAAACCCTACGTCCTTCTTGATTAATATTGATGATATGGGTAGTACAAGAGTAGATATACCACGACATCAGAGAGGCTAAACCCTAGAAGCTAGCCTATGGTATGATTGTATGTTGTGATTGTTGTCCTACGGACTAAAACCCTTCGGTTTATATAGACACCGGAGAGGGTTAGGGTTACAAAAGGTCGGTTACAAAGGAGGAGATATCCATATATGTATTGCCTAGCTTGCCTTCCACGCCAAGTAGAGTCCCATCCGGACACGAGACGAAGTCTTCAATCTTGTGTCTTCATAGTCTAACAGTCCGGCCAATGGAAATAGTCCGGTTGTCCAGAGACCCCCTAATCCAGGACTCCCTCAGTAGCCCCTGAACCAGGCTTCAATGACGATGAGTCCGGCGCATAGTATTGTCTTCGGCATTGCAAGGCGGGTTCCTTCTCCGAATACATCACAGAAGAATTTGAATATGAGGATAGTGTCCGACCCTACATAATAAGTTCCACATTCCATCGTAGAGAGAATAATATTTTTGCAGATCTAATTTGCTGGCTTGTTTTGGCAGCACGACATTATGTCATGGCCTGATGATTATTCAAACCGTTTCTTATAACCAGCTCCACACATAACGCGAGGCGGTTTCTTGACACGTCTTGTCGAAGCGGAGATCGTGTTGCCCCAATTACGAGATTCTCATTAATGCGGTCGTGGGTAACCCAACCGTGTCTAGGACTCCTAGATTATAGGCAAGTCCTAAATGGCTACGGAGAGGATGCTTGATATTCACCCTCTTTATAAAGGGACAAGGTTTTCGCTTTTTCCCTCTCATGCTCAATCGAACCCTTCCCCCGCCTCGAGTTCTAACACCCAAAGCCCAGGTTAGGTGCTCCGGATCTTCAATCATGTCCGGATCCATCCTTCAAGGCTAATGGATGCCCTCCTCCGTGACGGAAGAGGACATCAAGAAGTTGAAGGAGGCCAGATACCTGACCGCCGAGGTTTCGCATCGGCTTCCTGCTCGAGGGCAGGTCGTCCCTACTCCCAAACCTAACGAGAACGTCATGCTCGTCTCCCACTTCCTTCGAGGCCTAGGCCTCACTCTGGATCCCTTCGTCAGGGGTTTGATGTTCTATTACGGGCTAGATTTCCATGATCTAGCTCCAGACTCCTTTCTCCACATCTCGACATTTATTGTCGTGTGTGAGGCCTTCCTCCGCATTACTCCTCACTTTGGCTTGTGGCTCAAGACCTTTGAAGTGAAGTCGAGGATAATCGAGGGCCAGCATGCAGCATGCGGAGGTGTATCAATAGGCAAGATGGCAGGAGCTCCATGGCCGAAAGGTTCCTTTCCAGAGGTGTGCGAATTGTGGCAGCGGGAGTGGTTTTACGTCACAGCTCCCAGAAGTGCCAAGTGGGCGGCTGCTCCCGCTTTCCGCTCGGGCCCCCCACCATAACTGATGTCATGGATTAGCAGAGGTCTGACCTGGGGTCCAGCCAAGGACGTGCCTATACTGCAAAGCCGCATCCGAGATCTCTTCGAGGGAGATTTTAATTTGGCTGTGGTAATACAAGTTATGCTGGTTCGGAAAGTCCAGCCTTGCAAACTCCGGCCCCTTCGCTTCTGGGAGTTCAACCCAGAGGGACCGCGTGCCATTCAAAGTTTCCTCGGCCTAACGCACGAGGAGATGTACAAGTCATTCCTCGGAGATCAAGTAGAGTGTCCGGATATTACCGAGGACATGGGCCTGAGCAGTAACCGCACCGCCGAACAAGTAAGTAATCCCCTGGCCAAACACACTGTCTTTTATTCGTCACAAAGTTATTTCTGAGAGTTCATTTTTTGGCCAGGACTGGCTAACAAAGGCGAAGATGATTCGGTGTTTGGCCCCCCTCCCTGAGGGTTTGGAAAATCCAGTATTGGAAAAGATGCTCGAGGTCGCACCTTGCCCGGAGCCCTTGAAGGAAGTTACCGGGGGGGATAATACGGGTGGACGCGGGCCCCCATCGTTGCCCGTTCCAAACGAGGGAATGGCCGTCTCCACGAAGGAGGACAACCGGGGGAGGAAAAGGACTGCTTCCGAGGATCCGGAAGCTGAAGCCTCCAAACGGGAGAAGAAGTCTCCCACAGAGGGTCCTGCCTCGGGGGGTGCTTTTGCCACACAAAGTCCACGGGGGGATCAGCCCTCCAACGAGTCGTAAGTGATCCAAGATACTTTAATATTAAAGGTATTCTATCTTTTTTCTGAGAAAATAACCACCGCATATATCTTGCAGTTCGGGCCTTGGCCCCTCTCAGCTGAGCTCGTCTTCGGGGGATCTTCTTCCAGAGATGATGGAGAGCGAAACGCCTCCCCCGGACTCCTCTGCTCAAGAAGCGGGCGACCCCGAAGTGTCGTCACGGAGGGCCTCTCCGGATCTGGTGAGGCCATAAGATAATCCCATAGACCCCCGAAGTCCCCAGCGTCTGGCTCCCGAAGAGAGCAGACAAAAGAGTTTGGCACCGTCTGGTGTGCGGTCGGACGTTCTGAGGGAGTTGGTGGGGCGAGCGACCATCTCAGAAGAACACCGTATGCTAATGAGTACGGTGATGGAGAGAATCTCATCCGCCGAAAGCGGATTACATGAAGCTTTTATGAGTCTACTGACAGGCTTTGAGGTACGTGAGATAATATGTGATAGTGCTGCACATGTTAGGTGTGCCCTGTGTAGATAGTAGCCCCTGAGACTCTGGTTGTCGTCGAGAACGGCGGCGAACAGAGGATCATATTCTCAGGCAATAACCAGACTGCCCCTATGTGCAGGTGGTGGAAGCTCCGGTGGCTAGCCAGACTAGTGAGTTTGCCAAATTAAAACGGCAACTGGATGCGGCAGACGCCGACATCGAGCTTGTTAACAAGAGGCTTGACGAGGCACAGGGTAAGTGTTATTATCTGGTGAACAGCACATAGTAAGAGCAGCATGATGCCAGTATCTTTAATATGTTGTGACTGTAGATGGAGCTGCCACCGTGGAAACCTTGCGGGCAGAACTTGCCCGAGCCAAGGAACAAGCGAGGATTAGTAATGTGGCTGCTTTGAAGGCGGCCGAAGAGTTGAAAGCCGAGAAGGCCGCACATTGCGAGAGCCAAGAGAAGATGGCCAAGATGGCCGTAGAATTAAAAGACACCGCCGACCATTGTCGGGTCCTTGAAAAAGAAAACCGAGCGAAGGCAACGGACCTTGAGAAGGACACGGCGACGGACAAAGACACCCGTTCTGCTATGAGAGCGAAGGAGGAGCCGCGGGAAGCCGGGGATATTGCGGCTGGGAAACCCTTCATGTTACGGAGGAAGTTCGGAGATCCACAGTATGCCCCTCTGGATCGGCTGTGGAGTTCGGTAGATGCGTATATGGATTTGGCGGCGAGCGCTGCCGATGCGGCCAAGTACTTCCAAGGTCAGACAGATCGTGAAGTGGACAAGCTGTTCTGGTCGCAATTCCACGTTCCAGAGCGTCCGCTTTCATTGACTGACCAGCTAGCCGAATGGGCCGAACTAAATAGGTTGTCCGGACTCGCCATGAGGTCTGTTGTGGATCAGCTATGGCCGGAAAAGCCAAAGCCGAACAGCTATTTTAGCTTAGTGCAGTAGTTCCTTGGTGCGGTGCCACGCATTAATGCGATGAAGAGGTTGGCGTGCATAGAAGGCTCGCGGATGGCCCTTGCCCGTGTTAAAGCATACTGGGCGGAGATGGACGCTACCACTGTTGTGGCACAGGGTTCGGCCATAGGTCGAGTGGCTGCCAAGCATTATTTCGAGGGGGTTCTTGAGGGTGCTCGTTTGATAGAGGCCCAATGCTCGAAGAATATTATGTTTGAGTGGTATGTATTCTCATTGTAAACACAATGCTTTTATGAAGTTTTTATAAGGCTATGTTTATACTTTTGCCTGAAAGTAGTATGATGCCTCCTGTGCGGCCGTTTATGTATACATGTGTATAACCTGAAAGATTGCAACCGTCGGCTTCAACCCCCACGCATATAATGCAGAGGTGCTCGCAAAAAACGCGTGTTCACACTTAACCCAACGTTTTGGTCCTATTAAGGAGGTGATAGCGTAGCGAATGAGGCAACCGGACTATAATGCTTTAACACTTTCACTTAGCTAGAGGAGCTTGACAGTGGGGCTACTAGATAGCCCCTGGTGGCTCCGCACTCTCCCGATCGTGGGGTGCGTACATGCCTGGCTAGAAAACGGCCCTTTGTTAAGGCGGAGGAATTCTATCATTCCGATAGGTCATCGAGTGGTTGACGAGTCTCATGCTATATCATGACAGTCAATTTTCGGCTTTCTCTACCGAGGTGCTCGTCCGGATGAACCAGGGCACAATCGCAGTAGTTCTCCTGGTGCTACCTTAGCCGATAAAGCGGAACGTAAGGCACCAAAACACAGGAGTCGGGCAAACCCAACATTTGACCAAAGACAATGATTCAGAGCTGATGCATATAAGGCCAAACTCGCGACGCCGAACACTCCCTAAGGTATTCGGTCTTTATGGTATAAACCAGGCCTAAATAGTGCCCTTTGTAAGAAGCCCCTTGTGTCCAGATGCGTGCATTATTCTGACGTGGCCACATGCCAAGACGTCAGTATCCTTCTCAACTGTGCTGAGAATTCGGTGGATATGTATCAACAAGAGACAGTAAAAAAGGTTTACGCAGGGTCTTAATCTAAAAAGAATCCTTGAAGCGGGTCCCTGCTGCACGTCTGCGCCTGTGTCTCCGTTGGGCCGTATCCTGGACGGGTGTAGCACGATGATCATCTGTAAAAGAGAGGAACTTAGGTAAAAGTTGTCGTGCAAAAAGATAGTTTTTAAAGAAACTATGTATAATTCAAGATGAGTAAAAATTGCCACTTGTCTGCGTGCGTTGAGCCCCTTGTATTTGTAATAGGGGTGCGACCATTGATCCAGTATGAATTACATATAGCTGCGCCGGACTCGTCTAACCATGTCTGAGGTCTTGACGACCTGATAAATGCTTTAGTTGGTCAGGCCGTTTTTAGTGTGCGACTGCCAAGGCAGCCGCACTCTCTTCTGCGTGCAAAGATCACTTAATACTTCCGTTCACTGTAATGATGCCACATGGGCCGGGCATCTTGAGTGTGAGGGAAGCGTAGTGCTGTATTGCATTAAAGGGAACGAAAGCTTCGTGTCCGAGTAGTGCTTGATAGTCACTTTGGAACGAAGCGATGTGGAAGGTTAAATGTTCGCTACGGAAGTTATCGGGGAAGCCGAATATAACCTTTAGTAGCAGGGAGCCCTTGCAATGAGCCCCTGGGCCTGGCGTTACTCCTTTAAAGGTAGTATTGCTTTGGCAAATTTTTGTTGGGTCTATCCCCATTTCGCGGATTGTGTCCTGGTATATCAGGTTTAGACTGCTGCCACCGTCCATCAGGACTCGTATGAAGTGGTATCCGTCAATTATTGGGTCTAATACTAGGGCAGAGCATCCTGCATGCCGGATACTTGCTGAGTAATCACGATGGTCGAAAGTGATCGGTTGAGACGACCAGTGGCAGGACTCCGCGGTGATAGGCCCTTGGGCATATTTTTCTGGGAGTGCCGTTTTGTTTCTACCCTTGATCACGTGTAACACGTCTAAATTTCTTTTCTTCCCCAGTGTCTTGCTTGAGAGGCTCATCCTTGTCTTCGCTTGGTGTATCCTCCCCCTTGTGTACGGTGTTGAGCTTGCCAGACGGCTTGAAGACCCAACATTCTCTATGGGTATGATTAGCGGGTTTACCAGGGGTGCTATGGATCTGACATATTTGGTCCAGAATTTTGTTTGGGATGGACAATTCGTCTCTGGCGCCTTTAGAGGGCGGCTTTTGCTGACCTGACCGAGAGCTTTTGAATCCGGCGTTTATTACCGTGCTCTTCGTGTTGTCTTCTTTATTCCGGCGTTTGTTATTGCTGTTGTGCCGTGATTTCCTGTTTCCATCTCTAACTTCAGATGTACTGGGGTCGCTGGTGCTGTATCTGGCTAGCCAGCTATCCTCACCCGCGCAAAAGCGGGTCATGAGGCTTGTTAATGCTGCCATTGTTCTCGGCTTTTCTTGGCCGAGGTGTCTGGCAAGCCATTCGTCACGGACGCTATGCTTAAAAGCTGCCAAGGCTTCGGCGTCCGGACAGTCGACAATTTGGTTCTTTTTAGTAAGAAACCTGTTCCAAAGTTTTCGGGCTGACTCTCCGGGCTGTTGAGTTATATGACTCAAATCGTCCGCGTCCAGAGGTCGGACATAAGTCCCTTGAAAATTTGCCCGAAAAGCGTCTTCGAGCTCTTCACAGCTTCCAATGGAGTTTTCGGGGAGGCTTTTGAGCCAGTGACGAGCTGGCCCTTTGAGCTTGAGGGGTAACTACTTGATGGCGTGGAGATCATCTCCTCGAGCCATATGGATATGGAGGATATAGTCCTCGATCCAGACCCCAGGGTCTGTTGTTCCATCGTATGCCTCTATGTTTATGGGGTTGAATCCCTCCGGAAATTCATGGTCCAGCACCTCGTCGGTGAAACATAGGGTGTGTGCGGCACCCCTGTATCTGGGTGTACCGCGTTGTTCGGATGTTTGTTGTGTTACATCATATGCTGGGGCGCGCTTGCGTGGTCCATAGATGGATCTGTTTGCGCCGTCCTTTTGGTGCGAACCCTCGCGTGGATCGCGTAGTGGCTTGTGAGTGGCGTTGTTTGCCACTCGATGTTGGTCGTGAGGTCGTCTATCCGGCCAGGTGGCTGTTTTGATTTTTGGTTGTGGGGGGTCTGAGGCCTCCTCATCGAATTCAGGTAGCAACTTCTGCTTTGGGTAGCTCCTGGTCGGGCGATTGTCGCCGTACTTCGCTGCTGTGTTGAGTAATTTACTCCATCTGATTTGGAGTGTGTCCTGCGCAGCCTTGAGCCTTTGCTTCTGCTTTTTCAGACTCCTCGCGGTGGCAACAAGCCTTTGACGGGCATTCTGCTGCTCCGGGTGCTTGTCCGGTGTTATGTCGTCCGGACTATTATCTTTGACAGAATTAGTTTGTTCGGTTTGATTATCCGTATTGCCGTAGTCCGGTAGTAGTTCGCCCTGCTCCAACGCTGGGTCCGTATGATCGTTATTTCTGCCGAGGCGGGATTTGGGGCGGCGCTTGCGCCGCCGCTTTGACTGCTTCTCGAAGGAAGAAGCCTTCGGTGCGTCCTTCCGTTCCTCCTCGTCGTCTTCTTTTGGTGTATCCACCATGTATACATCATATGATGAGGTGGACGTACAGCGCCCTCTGGGTGGTGGTTCCTCTTCGCCTCCCGCATCGTCGTCCATACCGTCGATGTCTTCGGAGTCGAAGTCGAGCATGTCGGTTGAGTCATCGACAGTGGCTATTAAGTGGGTGGTGGGTGGGCGTCGAATTTCTTTGTTGTCTGCATCCCAATCCTGTTGGCCATAATCCGGCTGGGGCTCTCCTGACAAAGAGAGAGACCTTAGTGAATTCAGAATGTCGCCGAAGGGCGAGTGCTAAAAGATATCTGCGGCGGTGAATTCCATGATCGGCGCCCAATCGGATTCGATTGGCAGGGGCGCGGGCGGTTCGGAGTCAGAAAAAGAGTCCGACACCTTGGAGTCACGGGCTGCGCGGAGGATTATGCTGGTTTCTGGCTCGATCGCCGTTGAGACTGCAGCCCCTGAGGTGGTGTCTAACCACCCGTCCTCGATTAGCGCAGTTGGCTCCGAGCTAAGGGTCAGAGCTGATGCGGGCGCGGCCTCTGGGGTACTGTACAGCGGCAGAGCTAGGTCATACCCATCGCGACAGTGCGGCGCGCCCGGCTGTGGCTCGAATCCGTCGAAGATCAAGTCTCCGCGGATGTCGGCCGTGTAGTTCAAACTTCCAAACTTGACCTGATGGCCAGGGGCGTAGCTTTTAATCTGCTCCAGATGGCCAAGCGAATTAGCCCGCAGTGCAAAGCCGCCGAATACGAAGATCTGTCCAGGGAGAAAAGTCTCACCCTGGGCCGCATCGCTATCGATGATAGTAGGAGCCATCAAGCCTAATGGCGACGACACAGAGGAACTCTCAATGAAAGCACCAGTGTCGGTGTCAAAACCGGCGGATCTCGGGTAGGGGGTCCCGAACTGTGCGTCTAGGCCGGATGGTAACAGGAGGCAGGGGACACGATGTTTTACCCAGGTTCGGGCCCTCTTGATGGAGGTAAAACCCTACGTCCTGCTTGATTAATATTGATGACATGGGTAGTACAAGAGTAGATCTACCACGAGATCAGCGAGGCTAAACCCTAGAAGCTAGCGTATGGTATGATTGTATGTTGTGATTGTTGTCCTACGGACTAAAACCCTTCGGTTTATATAGACACTGGAGAGGGTTAGGGTTACACAAGGTCGGTTACAAAGGAGGAGATATCCATATACGTATTGCCTAGCTTGCCTTCCACGCCAAGTAGAGTCCCATCCGGACACAAGACGAAGTCTTCAATCTTGTATCTTCATAGTCTAACAGTCCGGCCAATGGAAATAGTCCGGTTGTCCGGAGACCCCCTAATCCAGGACTCCCTCAGGAAACAAGTACACTACGCAGGCCGGCGCCCGCCTGGTCTCGATCGTCATGGCTTGCGTCACGGGCTCTTCGCGAGGTACCCCTGCCTTGATCTCTCCGCCTCCTCACGAGCCTGCCTAATGTGGCTGCCTCTGAGGAAGCTTCCTCTCGTCCGCCCCGCGAGGCTTGGCCCCTGGCGAGGGTCTTGAGCTTGAGCTAATGAAGATGGGCCGCGCTGGGCCCCCACTTGAGCCACGCCGCAGGCCGCAGGAAGGCAAGTCTAGGGACCCCCATTCCAGAACGCCGACAGTAGCCCCCGGGCCCAAGGCGCGCCCTGGCTTGGCCTAGCAGGGAAGCGAAGAGGCAAGCGCGAAGCGCCACGGGCCCAATAGCCTGCGGCCTTGGGCGCTGCGTGGCGATTGATTGGTCGTGGGCATCTGCGCTTCCCCACGACGCCTCGACAACTGTCCATCTAACAAAAGAGGTGCCCAGGCCAGACTTACCTGCTTTGTTCTCGTTCGCCTCGCCCTAGATCCCCTTTCTTGCTCTCCTCCTTCTTGCTCCCGAAATCCTCCAGATCTGTCTCAATCCTCCTCACCTGGCACACCATGGCGCCTCGCAAGTCCCCGACCGAGGCCTGGTACTCACCGGCTCTGGATTCCCCGAACCTGCCGGAGAAGAACCTCACCCTCACGTGCCTGATGACAGTGGCGCATGGCAGCAAGGGGGCGACCGTGCTCAAGGCCGGCTCCGACCAGCCTGAAGGCAGGGGGAGCACCTTCTATTCGCTCTTTGTGAGCGCCATCGTCGCCGGTCTGGTGCCTCCTTTCTCTGAGTTCTTCTTTGATGTTCTCCGCCAGTACAACTTGCAGGCTCTGCATCTCCACCCCAACTTTGTTCTTCTCCTGGCAATTTTTGCTTACTACCGTCAGGCTCACATCGGGGTAAAGCCCTCGGTGGCCCTGTTGCGCCACTATTTTTCCCTCCGGGTTTCTGGTGGCCATATCTCTGCATGTGCGAGCTTCAGCGCATACTCCAATTCCAATGCTATCTCGAAGCCTGGGAAGAGAATCGAACGCTTCCGGAGCAAGTGAGTCATGGTGGACGTCGGGCGCCTCCACCCCCGTCTGGTGTTGCCTACGGGGCAGCCCAAGGCTGTCGACGCGTGGGCGCCTCCACCCCCGTCTGGTGTTGCCTACGGGGCAGCCCAAGGCTGTCGACGCGTGATCCCACGCGGAGCTCGTCGACCCCCATGAGAAGGCGGTGCTGAAGAGGATGAACGCGGACCTGAGGCCAAGCAACTTGGGGGCAGCGAAGCTGACCGGGGCCACGCTCCTGCGGGAGTTCTTGGAGCACCGGGTGGCTCCACTCCAGGAGCACTCGCTCCCGTTGTGGAGGCTTGGGGAAGCGGACGCCGCCTTGTTCCTAAGCTCTGAGGCCCTGACCGATGAGAATCTGGTCGCGGCCCTCCATTCCTTGGTTGGGGGAGACGTGGCGAAGCCGGTGGGCGCCCCCGTCCCCTGTTCCTTCGTGATGACTGGGAACAGGTGGTGAACGCCATGCCCACCTTCAATGGTGAGGGGCTGGTGCCCGCGGAAGCTCCCGAGGGTGTTGCGGCACTAGCGATGGTGAACGTGTCCTCCGACAGCTCCAGCGGGAGCGAGGGGGAAGAAGAGGTGGAGGAGGAAGAAGAGGTGGAGGAGGAAGAGTTTGACTCTGAGGCGACTGGCGAGGAGCCGAGGGAGTCTTTCCCTCGGCGCAGGTTCCAGGCCCTCTGCTCCATGCCGGACGATGACGAGGCCGGCACCAGGCGAGAAGGGGAGGACTCTCCCTTGGTCACAAGGATGGGCAGGTCGGGGCTGGTTCCCCCAGGGTCTGTTCTGGTCCTTGGGCGGTCTGAGGCCAGCTCCAGCCCTCCTGACGTGCCCTCTTCTTCCGGGCCTCCTGAGGCTGACCCCACCTGCAGGCTCTCGGGCTTCAAGTTTGGCCAGAGGTTGCTTGAGTTCACGAGCGATGACCAGTAAGTGCTCGATTCGTGCTTTGCTTATTTCTGCCGCCGAGGCTTGACGTCCATTTTCTTTTGTCAGGGCGGCACCTGTGGCGAAGAGGTTGAGAGGGGCTTCTGCGGCCTTGCTTGGGGCGAGCCCATCTGCCGGGATGGCACCTTCGTTCGTTGAGGGGAAAGACGGAGAGGCTCGTGCCTCCCAAGTCCGATCGTCCTCGCGAGGCCGGCTGGGACGCCTCGGTGAGGAGTCAGCCCCCGTGACCCCGCTGACCCTGGAGTCGACTTCGCTCGGTGCTGCAGCCGGGGCAGCCAAGGCCCAGAGGGTTCCTTCCTGCCAAGCCGTGATCACGCTGCCATCCTTGAGGGAGTCCTGGATTAGGGGGTGTCCGGATGGCCGGACTATACCTTCAGCCGGACTCCTGGACTATGAAGACACAAGATTGAAGACTCCGTCCCGTGTCCGGAAGGGACTTTCCTTGGCGCGGAAGGCAAGCTTGGCGATACAGATATGTAGATCTCCTACCATTGTAACCGACTCTATGTAACCCTAACCCTACCCGGTGTCTATATAAACCGGAGGGTTTTAGTCCGTAGGACAACATACACATCAACAATCATACCATAGGCTAGCTTCTAGGGTTTAGCCTCCTCGATCTCGTGGTAGATCTACTCTTGTACTACCCATATCATCAATATTAATCAAGCAGGACGTAGGGTTTTACCTCCATCGAGAGGGCCCGAACCTGGGTAATACTTCGTGTCCCTTGCCTCCTGTTACCATCCGGCCTAGACGCACAGTTCGGGACCCCCTACCCGAGATCCGCCGATTTTGACACCGACATTGGTGCTTTCATTGAGAGTTCCTCTGTGTCATCGCCATCAGGAAGGATGCCTTGCCCCGTCTTTAAAGGCGGCACCGTTGCTAAGGGAGCTTTGGCTGTCAGCCAAACCCTCCGGCTAGGTGGTTTTCTTATGACCGCTTGTTCGGCTTCTGCGCCGACGATGACCTCTCAAGCCATCGAAAACAATCTTCATGTCAGCTCGGAACTTGTCGAGCAGTTAGATCCAATGGAGCTTTCCTCCATAAATGAGCTCTTGGATCGCTTCGCCGCCCTGGGAGTCGCTACGGATTACGACCAGATCGGGCCTAAAACCGATCTGAGAGAGATTAACTCTCCCCAAGTCACCCATCATGTTGCCGTGGTAGAGGGATAGTGCGGCGACCCTTCATCTATCTTAAGGACTCGCTATGTCCGGATTCCCGATCCCTCCAAGCCGGATACCCGCGGAGGGGAGGATATCACTCAAGACCTGAACTTAGAATCAGGCGACGGGCTGGATTCATTAGACAACATCCAGGAATCCAAATTTTCGAGTTCGGAAATTCCTCGGCCTCTGAGCCTTAGATGGGGTGAGGCTTCGGATTTAATTCCACCCACCCACCCCAACATAAGCAATCTATCCAAAATCAGGCAAGAACCCGATGAATTAACAATAGGCTAAGGGACTACCATGAGGAAGACGCAATCTCAACCTTCTGCGATAATTGCACGGACAAGGGAATACTCAACGCCATAAGTCACCGTGATATTACACGCTTTGCTGACTTAGCGTCCATTGTACGAAAGTACTGTGCGATGGAAAGCGCCTGGAAAACCGAAATAAAATTTTGGGACAATCCGGCCCTGAATACAAACCCAGTCCAAAATAAAAGGGTGCATCATCACCAGTCACCTGGGTCAAGCACTAAAAAGCAAAAACCCTCTACAGGGCATGGAACCGTACTGGAAGGATGGCTTAATGGACCCTGTAAAATTCACAGTACAGAGGACGCCACACCAACTCACAGCCTCAGAGCATGTTGGATACTCTGGTAGGTGGCCAAGATTGGCGAAAATCTCCTAATTCCGAAGGCCATAGAAAGCCACCCCAGAGACACCAATACGGTATTAACAGTCTTGGAGATTGTCGCATCAAATAATATGCGAAAAAGGACACTCCGCAGCCTTGCCGAAGTCTACCAAGTAGCAACAATAAACCCATGGAGTGACACGACAATTACCTTCAACGCCAGTGATGAACCTAAATTCCGAACAGCCCGAGCACCAGCCGCATTGGTCCTCGGTTCAATAGTGGACGGCTTTCGTCTTACCAAGGTACTCATGGACGGCGGTAGCGGATTGAACCTCATTTATGAGGAGACCCTTCAAAAAATGGAAATAGACCGGAACCGCATCGAGCGAAGCAGCACAACCTTTAGAGGAATAATCCCTAGTCGGGAAGCGCGCTGTACAGGAAAAATCACACTAGATGTGGTGTTCGGCACGCGGATAATTACAGGACCGAAGAGGTCATGTTCCAGGTGGCTCCATTCAGCAGTTGTTATCACGCTCTGCTAGGGCGGGAAGCGTTTACAATCTTCCAAGCAATACCCCATTACGGGTACATGAAGCTCAAGATGCCCAGGCCTAACGGGATCATCACTCTCACTAGTGATCCGGACATAGCACTCCGCGCCGAAAACAAGACAGCCGCACTGGCCCTCGAGGCACTATCCGAAGCCCTAGCGGCTGAAGAACTGACTGCGCTGCGCTCTACGGTGAATAGGGACGATGTGGTACTCGACAAAAGATCCAAGTCCACCTCCTTTAAACCGGCAGACGAAATAGTCATATTCCAAGTCCATCCAACGGACCCCAATAAAAAAGCTTCCATCGGGGCACAATTAAACCCTGATGTTGACGCCGCATTGCGAGAGTTCCTATGAGAGAACTGGGACATTTTCGCCTGGCACCCTTCAGACATGCCAGGAATCCCACGCAGGCTGGCCGAGCACAGCTTAAATATCCAAACAGGATTCAAACCTGTCAAACAGGCTCTTCGGCGTTTTTCCGAACCTAAGAGATAGGCCATGGAAGAAGAGCTAGCAAAGCTGTTGGAGGCCAGATTCATCAGAGATATAAAACATCCGGACTAGCTAGCAAACCTGGTGATGGTACCAAAGAAGGAAAAATCCTGGCGCCTGTGTGTTGATTTTAAAGACCTTAACAAGGCTTGCCCAAAGGATCCCTTCCCCCTCCCCCGCATCGATCAAATTATCGACGCTACCGCAGGACACGACTCATTGTGTTTCCTCGACGCATATTCTGGCTACCATCAAATCAAGATGGCGGAACCAGACCAAGCCGCAACAGCATTTATCACACCATACGGGCCATTCTGCTTCAACACGATGACCTTCAGGCTCAAAAACGCTGGCGCAACATATCAGCGCATGATTCAGACATGTCTGGCAAGCCAGATCGGCAAAACAGTGGAGGCATACGTAGATGATGTGGTCGTCAAAACAAGACATGTTGAATCTCTAGTAGATGACTTGAGGCTCACATTTGATAACCTCCGAACATAGGACATCAAGCTCAACCCAGAAAAATGCGTCTTCGGTGTTCCAGCCGGAAAGCTCTTGGGCTTCGTTGTATCCGGTAGAGGAATTGAAGCAAATCCAGCCAAGATCCGAGCTTTGTCGCAACTGGATATCCCAAAGGACCTCAAACAAATACAAAAGTTAACCGGATGCGTGGCGGCTCTAAGCCGCTTTATCTCCCGCTTGGGAGAAAAGGCCCTACCCCTTTACCGCCTCCTTCGGCGCACTGAACACTTCAAATGGACGGATGCAGCCACGACCGGACTCGACGAAATAAAAGCCATACTGGCAACAAACCCAGTCCTGGCCATGCCAAACATTGGCGAACCAATGCTATTATACATTGCAGCAACACATCAGGTTATAAGCGCAGTGCTCGTTGTCGAACGAGAAGCGGACGGACACAAATTCCCTCTTCAAAAGCCGGTCTATTATGTGTCCACCGTCCTGACTCCCTGCAAACCACGGTACCCGCATTATCAAAAGATTGCGTACGCGGTATTCATGGCATCCCGGAAGCTACGACACTATTTTCAAGAGTGTTCAATAACAGTAGCCTCGGAAGTACCACTTAACGATATTAAAAACAACCGTGACACAACGGGCCAGATTGCAAAATGGGCCATTGAGCTCCTCCCGTTCGACATAACTTATAAGCCACGACGAGCCATCAAGTCGCAAGTCTTGGCCGACTTCGTCGCAGAATGGACGGAGGCCGAACTCCCAAAGAGTACGGCACATATTCAAATTGGATCATGCATTTCGACGGCTCCAAGATGTTGGCCGGACTGGGGGATGGCGTTGTTTTGACGTCCCCCACAGGAGACACAGTTCAATATGTACTACAGATTATGTACATGGACTCCAACAATGCAGCCGAATATGAGGCCCTGTTACATGGTCTCCGCATGGCAGTATCCATGGGCATCCAACGCCTAGAGGTGCGCGGGGACTCGAACCTTGCAATATCCCAAATAAATGGACTTCGATGCCAAGGATCCAAAAATGGCAGCTTACCGCAACACCGTCCTAAAAATGTCAGCTCGGTTCGAGGGGCTTGAATTTCACCATATAGCCCGGGAAAATAATCAGGCGGCAGATGTCCTGGCACGCATCGGCACAAAACGCGATGTAGTCCCCCCAACATCTTCTTGGAGAGGCTGTTCAAGCCATCCGTAGTATGGGAAGGGGAGCCGAACAATAACAGCCCGGACCCAACCGCACTGCCCGACACCAAACATTCTGAAACAATTGGAGGCTCTGCCAATGAAATAACACCTTCAACCCACGTAATAATGGCCGTCATCGCCCCGTGGACAGAACCATTCCTCGCCTACCTTACTAGGCAGGAACTCCCCAAGGACCAAAATGAGGCACGCTGCATAGTGCGGCGATCCAAAGCCTACAGAGTCCACGAGGGAGAGCTTTATAAGAAAAGCACTACCGGAGTCCTTCAAAGGTGCATCTCTGAAGAGGAGGGGCGGAGCCTCCTGGCTGAAATTCACGACGGACTCGGCAGTCATCACGCTGCAGCCCGGTCCCTTGTAAGCAAGGCCTTCCGTACAGGCTTTTATTGGCCGACGGCCCGGGCAGACGCTCAGGACTTAGTCCAATGATGCACCGGTTGCCAGCTCTTTGCAAACCAAAGCCATATGCCACCCACCGCCCTCCAAACTATCCCCATTACTTGGCCCTTCACGGTCTGGGGGCTTGACATGGTTGGACCCCTTAAAGGCGGAACCCACAAGCAAAAATACTTACTAGTCATGGTGGATAAGTTCACCAAATGGATAGAAGCCAAGCCTGTTAAGACGGCCGAATCCGGACCGGTGATAGACTTTATATCCGGGGTTGTACACCGTTACGGTGTCCCCCACAGCATCATCACTGATAACGGCACGAACTTCATGGCCGACGAGGTAAAACTATGGTGCAAAAACATGGGCATCAAGCTCGATTATGCTTCCGTCTATCACCCACAAACTAACGGCCAGGTCGAACGTGCAAATGGTCTTATCATGAGCAGCATCAAACCCAGATTAGTGCGGTTCCTCAAGGAATCTAACACGCACTGGGTAGAGGAGCTCGACTCCGTACTCTGGGGGCTGTGGACCATGCCAAATCGCACCATGGGATACACACCATTCTTTATGGTGTACGGCGCAGAGGCAATTTTGCCTTGCGACATAATTCATGACTCACCTCGAGTGCGCATGTACGAAGAAAGAGAAGCCGAGCTCGATTGGCAGGACAGCTTGGACGCATTGAAGGAGGAGCGTGACGTGGCAAAGGCCCGTTCCGCATTCTATCAACAGCAGGCTCGAAGATACCAAAGCAGATAAGTACGGGCCAAAAATTACAACGTTGGTGAATTAGTTCTACGACTACCGGATAACAAAAAGGACAAACTCAAGCCCAAGTGGTAAGGTCCCTTCATAATTGACCAAGTCTTGACTGCTGGAGCGTACTGCCTGCGGGATGCATCAGATAACCAACTCGAGCCAAACCCATGGAACGTAGCCCGTCTCCGAAGATTCTATGCCTAGCGCCGGACTCTCTGTTCGTCTCCTTCCTCTGTCCATTTTTTATATATTTTCTGTCTTACATTTCTCTTCTTCTTCTCTCTCTCTCTTATAGCCTCTAAAGGCTCATAAAGTGACGCGCTATCTGTGCTCATTAAACCTGGGGGCTTCTTTAAACAGAAGCTTATTCATACGGGCTTCATGCCCAACACATGTGTCACACTTCTGCATGTACCTTTTATTCACCATTATATGCATCGATATGACTTAAGTTTTGGCCAAGCTAGGTTTCCTGGCTCCTGTGCTTACCCCTACTTTCCTGATTGTTCGGCTAGGTGGTAAAGGGAGCACCTCTGCGATTGTTACTGCCGGGTCAGCCGGACGTGTACCTCAGACTGGGTGAAGCCGAAAGCTAGCGTTCTTAAGGGAATATTCGGTCGGTGAACTAAAGATGATCTTTTTTTTTATTTTTATCTATACGCCCCAGATGTTTTTCCCGCATTTCTTTTCGCAGCATGGACATGCACCTTAGGGCATGCCTCCCAGGGAAAGGAACCCCTAACGGAACTATTCTCCCTGGAAGATGTTTCTTACTAACCATGTAATATAACATAACTAGTCGGGCACTTGTCTGTTAACGCCCTAATGACCCCTACGCCTGGTCTCCATGCATTCCCCGGTTCCTATATAACCGCATGGGAATTCGGACACACTCCGGACCGTGAGGTCCCGAGGCTGAAGCGAAAAGGTCGGCCATGACAAATGATCTACAATCCAGCTAGAAGGCATTATAAATGTCAATTAAATTACATAGTCATTTTGACTGGTTGTATTCCTCTTCAATACCGTCTAACATGCTGTCTAATTTACAGTCCTGCTGGGAATACTTTGTTGCCAACTCTACTTGGCCGTATACTAAGCTTACAGGGATCTCCTTCCCATCAGGCCCTACAGGACCGACCTCGGCCATGTGGTTGGGGTCAGCCTTTGCGTACCGCGTCTTCACCATGGCCCATGCCTCCCTAGCGCCTTGACGGCAGGCTAATATCTTCCACAATCGGAAGCGCCGCCGTGCTCCCTTTAGCTTCTCCGCAAGCTCTCCAAGACCTTCGGGCATGGAGACGGATGGCCACAGGGCCTGGGCGACGCCTCGCATCGCCTGACGAACTCGATCGAGCAGTTGCGAGAGCTCGGGAAGAAGGTCACCCGTAGAACCGGGCATCTCCTCTGCAGGACAACCTGTTAGCACACCTACAGACATTGCTCTGTTAGTTGACTTCCCCGCGAACTTTCTTTCAAAAGGTTCGTTCAAGCACTTACTAAATATGTCGTGCCAAAGCCACTGATTCTCCTTCACGGAGTCTGATAGCTGGGCACGAACATCTTTCAGCTCGACGCCCAGCTTGGTGTTGGCATCTTGGAGATCGTTCTTCTCCCCCACCACCTTTATCAGCACCCTCTTACTAGCCTTTAGCTGGCGTAGGAGGTGTTGCCTTTCCGGATTCAATCCGGCGCCATCTGCAATTTCATTTGTCAGATTCGCACCAAAGCCGTGCTTCGCAAAATACTTATCGTTCGAAGTGTATATTACCAGAGGGGGTCTCCTTAGGCTCCCCTGCCGCGGCTAGTGCGGCCTCAAATTGGGCTTTGCACTCTTCCAGCTCCTTGGACAGTAGGGAATTCTTTTCCGTAAGAACCTGCAACACAAATGATCCTTAAATCAGTTATTCTAACTGTTTCAAGTCTCGGGGGCTACTGGTATATACATATAATTACCAGAATTTTCGTACCCGTATGTCTTTTACATACTGCTCCGTGGCTCTGGCTAGACCATTTTGAGTGGCCGGAGATACGCATCTCCCGAGTTGAAGGCATCTAACGCCCCTTGGGAGAAACAAGCGTCGCGAAGAACTGTCCGGCCACGCCTGTGGTTCATGGCACTCTCCACCTTAGAGTTGGTGGCAGACAACCCTTCCACATCCTCTGTCAGAGGAGCGTCTGGCGCGCGCCTTGCATTCGCCTCCACCTCCTGACCAGGCTTTGGAGCCTGACTGGTGGAGGCGCGATTGGCAGCCTCTCCGGATGTAGACTGGCGAGGTCTCTTTGTCCTGAAAAGAGCGCGAGTGTCAATATGCCTCTAAGGTATAACACCTGGGATAAGGGGGCGCGCCATACCTTTGCGCTGACGCCTCGGTCTGGACTGCACTTCTTTTCCGCCCGCGGGGCCCTACGACCCCTCGTTGGCTTGTCGCCGTAGGTCTGGCCTTCCGCCTTAAATACCTCCCCTGCAAAGTTCGGTTGCAATCAGGGAACAAAAAACACGAGCGGGCGGATACATATTCGGGGTACTGGGACTTCGATCTCAGTTACCTGGGGGGTGAGGATTAGCCCTGGGTAATCGGCCATGATGGCCACCAAGACGTTGTCCTTGCTCAATTGATGGAACACTCCATCAATCAGCTCCACAGATATGTCCGGATCCTCTTGAGAGGCCGGGTCGAGGGACCGTCCTGGGTCCTCGGGTTGTGGAGGAGGGCTGTTTATCTCCTTAATAGCCCGACATAGTTCCTGCGTTGAAATCGTCAGACTAAATATTTAACAATGGAAATACAAAACGGATGGGCAAGTAAATGCGACCACTTACCCAGCTTGGGGGATTGTGCATAGAGAATCCACCCTGCGGGTTGACACGGAGAAATTCCTCCTCTTCTCCCTTATACAAAGTGGACAAGATCTTTAGTAGAGCGGCAGCTGAATCCGGCCCCTTACGGCCGTAGCGGGTGGCGTCGTCCTCCCCGTTGAAGTCCCACAGGGGGTGGCTTCTATACTGAAGCAGCTGCACCCCCCGCATAATGCATTCGGCCATGACCCCGATCATGGTTAGTCCGGAATGGGCTAACAATCTTACTCGGCCCATTAGGTAAATAATGTCCCTGTCACTTTCCCTCTGAGGGCTCCGCGGGCTCCGCGGGCGCCAGCTTAGGCGCTTCTTTAAAGGAGCACTGTTGAATTCAGGGAGGCCGATCCGGACAGGATCTGGCAGCCGGACGTCTTCTATATAAAACCATTCCGAGGGCCAGTCTTCGGACGCCTTCTTTGGGGTTCCGGAGAGATATCCGGTCCCGGCGATGCGCCACACTTTGGCTCTGCCCACTTGATACATTGACCCCTTCTTGGAACGGGGCACGAGGCAGAATAGCTCCTTCCACAGTCCGAAATGAGCCTCAACACCCAAGAACAGCTCGCAGAGGGCTACAAAGCCCGCGATATGCAATACTGAGGCAGGCGTGAGATGATGTAGCTGGAGGCCGTAGAACTCCAGCAGCCCCCGGAGAAATGGATGGATTGGAAATCCGAGCCCCCTTATTAAGTAAGGGACGAGGCACACCCGCTCTCCTTCAGAGGGATTAGGGAGCGTCACTATGCGGGATGGAACATCTCTCCCAATATCCAGGCTTAGGGCTGGAAGGGCGAGGGGAGGAGTTGCGACGGCTGGCCATGGTGGAATGGACCTTTGTCCGATGCGCTCTGATGAACACTCGCGGAGGGCAGAAGGTGTGGATTGGATCTAAATCCTCGTCCCCTTAAATAGGGCAGCTCATTTACGCGGCTAGGGGTGTGTCTATATAAACCTGGATTAGGGGGTCTCCGGACAGCCGGACTATATCCATTGGCCGGACTGTTAGACTATGAAGATACAAGATTGAAGACTTCGTCTCGTGTCCGGATGGGACTCTACTTGGCGTGGAAGGCAAGCTAGGCTGTACGGATATGGATATCTCCTCCTTTTTAACCGACCTTGTGTAACCCTAGCCCTTTCCGGTGTCTATATAAACCGGAGGGTTTTAGTCCGTAGGACAACATACAATCATACCATAGGCTAGCTTCTAGGGTTTAGCCTCTCTGATCTCGTGGTAGATCTACTCTTGTACTACCCATATCATCAATATTAATCAAGCAGGACGTAGGGTTTTACCTCCATCGAGAGGGCCCGAACCTGGGTAAAACTTCGTGTCCCTTACCTCCTGTTACCATCAGGCCTAGACGCACAGTTCGGGACCCCCTACCCGAGATCCGCCGGTTTTGACACCGACAGTCCTCTTCGCCCGCTTCGCCGATTCCCGCTTCTTCTGTTCCCTCTGCCGCTGTCTTGGACCAGGTCGCCAGCGAACTGAGCCAGCTGCGGGAGGATCTTCTGAGCGCGGACCCTCGCCTAGCGGCCGGGCGCTTGGAGCTAGCTTCTGGTTGGGCCCGTTCCGCTGCCTCCGTACGAACAGCGTTGAGCCAGGCCGTGGCGGCCTCCGATGGGGAGAAGCAGGCCGCCAACCAAGCCAAGGCCGCTCACAATGCTGCCCTGGGTGATGCTGCAGCTGCCAAGGCTCACTACGAGGCGCTGGAGACCGAGCTGCAAGGCCTGCGCGATGAGCTCGCCATGGAGGTCCACGGCCGCCAGGAGAAAGAGAAGGAGATGGAGGCTCGGGAGGCTGCCATCAAGGACCGGGACGCCAAGCTTGATGACCACCACGGCAAATTGGAGATGCTAGAGCGGTCGCTGAAGGCGGAGAGGACTGAGCTAGACGCCAAGGCGAAGGTCCTGGCGGAGGATCGGGTGGCCTTCGCGAAGATGGAGGAGAAGGCTCGTGTCGTGCTAAAGACGCTTTACGAGAGCGGCTTGGAGGAGCTGTTGGCCGGTGCGGAGGACGGCCCCGCCAAGCTGCTTCCCTTCCTGGTTCGTTCGCTTGAAGATGCCGTAGACGGCCTTGGCCCCACGGCCGAGGCCGAGGCGCGTGCCCTGTCTTCTACGATGCTGACGCATGTCCTCAGCCACGTCTACCTACGCGACCACGACGTCGACTTCGACAGCCTACTGGAACCCGTGAGCGGCGACCTTGCCGCCGCTGCCGCTGAGGCCGTGAAAGGCCAAGCCGAAGCTTTGCTAGGGAGGTTCCACGCCTTCAGCGTCTTGCCCGGGCGCGATGCCGCCAGCTCCGCGGCCCCGGGAGGCGGAGTCGTCCAACGTGACTCCACCACAGGAGGCAGCGCCACTAGAGAGTGATCCCTTCGCGGCATCTGTCCTGTTTTTATTCCTGCAACATGCACCATGCCTCGCGGAGGCGTTTAAACTTGTTGTTTGGCGTCGTGAAACGATCTATGGCTTGTAATATTTGCTTTGAATTTCCTGGAATTTGCATTTTCTCCCCTACTTACTCGCGCTCTACATCGGCAGGGCCCGACCCCGCGCATACCTCACCCAACGTTAGCCCCGACCGGAAACCAGGATGGGACTAAGGAGCGAGGGGCTACGTGGCAAGTTAGGCTCCTGAGTCGCGATGCTCAGGAGTCCCCCTTGATGCACAAGCAACAAGTAGGAAAGGGGGGAACGAGGAGTGGATTAGTCGTTTTGCTTCGGCAGGGCCCGGCCCCGCGCATACCTCACCCAGCGTTAGCCCCGACCGGAAACCAGGACAGGACTAAGGAGTGAGGGGCTACGGGGCAAGTTAGGCTCCTGAGTCGCGATGCTCAGGAGTCCCCCTTGACGTTCAAATGGGGTTCCATACCTTGGCTCCACTCGGGGAGGGGCGCGTGACGACCAGGTCCGAGGGACCTGACTGGGTGGCGTGCGCTCGGGCGAGGCCCGGGCGTATTCCCCGTGTCCAGCCCCCTCGCCTGGCGCTCCCGAGGGGAGGCGTTGCGATGGTGCCGGACACTGAGCTCCGGGCTCCCTGAGGTTGGTACGGCCGTAGGCCGCCCTCAGTTGTTTATCACCAGCGCGGAGCATAGCGCTTCCGTATTTGTATGGGCATAGCCGCTCCTCGGCAGTGCCGTCATCCAGCACGGGGCATGGTGCTTCCACTGGTACATGGGAGGGGGCTCCCCTCCGGGAGGAGCCCCCGGAGCGTGTACAGCCCCGCCCTGACACGTGGCCGGCACGGTAGGGCTAGGAGAGGTGTATCTGGGCACTTGTGAGCCAGCGCGGGACTCACGAGGCCCTACCTCGAGGCGGGTTGCGCCTGCTCTGGGCCTTTATCAATGGTGTGTTCCTGCAGGGTGGTTAGAATGCAAATGCTCTACGTCCTCAGGTCCCGGCCCTCGAGCTAGCTCAGCCGCCGCTGGTATGACAGGTCGCGATGCCGTGGGTCAAGGCCAGGGGTGAGGGCTGGAGAGCCAGTAGGAGCCAATGAGTCGCGATGCTCAGGTACCCCCCTTTTTAACGTGCAAGTGCTTTGCATGAAAGCGGATAAGTCCGCAATAAGCAGTAGGTGACAATTAAGCGCGAAAGAGCAAATTCATTTTAAGTAGACGCGGTGAAGCAAACGCCGCTGGGCAGGCCCGAGCAGCTCGGGGATGATGCAACCCGAGGGGCGCCCCCAACAAGGTAAGTAAAGGGCATAACCAAAATGGATACATGCCGCAGGGACGGACCCACGCGACCTGGGAATGATGCGGCCCTGTGGGCGCTCCCAGCTAAAAATGGAACTTAGAAAGATGTCACCTGGTGCCATTGAAGATGGAGTGATGTTGAAGGAGCGGGCGATGCGCGATGAAGACGTCGATCCTCACGAGCCCCCAGGCCCAGGAGCCTCGGGAGGCTCTGGGGGCATAGGTGGGTTTCCGAGGGCCATCTCCATCTCCGCTAGGACCGCACGATGCCCGACCTCATGGGCCTCCAGAATGCTCCTCAGCAGGCGCTGATGAGCGGCGACCGTGTTCGGCAAGCCGAAAGGCATGTGAACGTAGCTGTGAGGTGGACCCTCGCAATGCCCCACGCGCGAAGGCCAGAGGCGCCCCTGAGACGCGGCTTGGTCTTCCTTGCCTTTTACCTTCCTGAGGGAAACGTGCCTGGAAGCACCCCTCCAAGTGGTGCCCGAGCGCCTCCCTCGCGACCTTGTCAAAGTCGGTGGCTCTCCAAGAAAGAGCCCCCGAGCCCTGCCTGAGGAGGGCGCCGGGCACGCCTTCCTATGCAAGAGAGGGTGGCGCTCCCTAATTGGGCGCAGATCCTGACGCAACACCTCCGGAGGCGCCTGTCTCCTTATGGCTTGGGCTAGGAGAAACCTTCTTCTTCTTAAGGGTCGCCTCGGGAAGTCTTCGGTTCCTGTGTTCGGGTCTTCGATTGCTGCGGCTTGGAACGCGCGCTCGAGTGAACACACTGCGTCCCTTTCTTCACAGGGTACGGTGATGACTCCACCACTTCCTGGCATCTTGAGGACATTGTATCCATGGTGAGTCACTGCCATGAACTTGGCCTGGGCTGGGTACCCGAGGATGGCGTTGTATGGCAGACGGATGTGGGCGACGGCGAAGTCGATGGGCTCGGTGCGGTAGTTGTTGTGCTGCCCGAAGGTGACTGGAAGGCGAACCTGCCCTATTGGAACAGTGGAACCATCAGTGACTCCTGAGAAGGGCTTGGTCGGCTGAAGCTGATCGTACGACACTTGGAGATTGTCGAATGTCTCGACTGACAGGACGTTGAGTCCTGCTCCACCATCAATGAGGGTCCTAGTGACCTGCACGTTGCTGATGACTAGGGAGCAAAGCATCGGGAGGACTCCGGCCGTTGCTGTGCACTTGAGCTGACCGCTGAGCTGAATGTGATAGCGCACGCAGACCACCTGAGAGGCCGCGTGGCCTCAAGCTTGGGGAGGACTGCATTCACCTCGCGAGCAAACTGCTTGAAGATGTGCTGTGAGGCTGGGGCCTGCGCGCCACCCAAGATGCAAGCGATTGTGTGCGGCTCCTGGAAGCCCCCAGCTCCCTCGTCTTGATGTTGGTCTTCGTTCCTCCTTGGCGGTGGCGGCAGAGGAGGAAGGCCTGCGTTGCCGTGCGGGCGATCCTCACGAGGCTGATCTCTCCAGCCTCCCTCGCGAGGCTGGTCCTACTAGCGATCCTCGCGAGGTCGGTCATGCCACCCTTGGCGAGGGCCATGGTCTTCCCATCGTCCGCCACCTCTTCCTCCTCCTCGGCCATAGCCCCTATCGTTGCACTCGGGGCGTCGGCCGACACGTCCATCTCTCACGGCCCTGAGCTCTTGACATTCATTGGTGTTGTGGGTGTGGAGGTCGTGGTACACGCAGTACCGGCTACCCTTGGATGACTCAGGCTGATCCCTGCCTTGCTTGGTGTCCGGTTCCGCTGCAAGCACGACAGCCCCCTTGCGCTTCGCATCCTTGGCCTTGGGCTTCTTCTCTTCTGGGTCGGCAGCCGGGAGTTCGAGGAGGGAAAGGCGCCCTTCCTCAGCCCTGGCGCACTTGGTTTCCAAGTTGAACAGCTCCAGGGATGTGCACAGGTCTTCATGGATTGCTAGCTCCTCCTTCATCTTAATGTCGCGTATGCCATCGGAGAAGGCCGAGATGATGGCTTCTTCAGTCACCTTGGGGATCTTGAGGCGAGCGTTGTTGAAGCGCTGGATGTATTTCTGCAGGGTCTCCCCTTGCTGCTGCTTGATGCGGCGCAGATCGCTCACGGCCGGGGGCCGGTCACGAGTGCCCTGGAAGTTGGCGAAGAAGCGAGTGCGCTTCTCGTCCCAGGAGGAGATTGTGCCAGGAGCCAGGTTCAGGAGCCAGGTGCGGGCCCCGTCCTTGAGCGCCATGGGAAACCAGTTCGCCATGACCCTTTCGTCTCTGTTGGCGGCTTCGATGCATAGCTCGTAGAGCTGTAGGAACTCCGCGGGGTCCGCCGTGCCATCGTAGCGAGGGGGCAGGTCAGGCTTGAACTTGCCTGGCCATGCGACACCGCGCAGCTCGGGGTGAGAGCGCGGCAGCCTGCTGTGGCCACCGGCACCCTTTGCTGGTGCTGGGCTTGTTCCTGGGGATTACCGCACGCTGCCGCTTGGAGCAGCGCGGGGTCTTGGCGTGGAGGTGCAGGGACGCGATCTTGGCGCGCCGGCGCTAGGAGCGCGCGAGCACCTTCTTAGGGACGAGGGATCTCTTGGCAGCTCCTTTCTTGCTGTGCTAGCACCGAACGCGGAGGGTCTCACCCTGGGGCTGCGTGCCTTGGATCCAGGGCGCCTTCTTGGGGAGGAGGTTGTGGAGGCACCTCCTGATCCTCGCCTCCTGCACGGAACAGAGGGCGAGGCAGTGAGAGGGGTGGCAAGGGGGAGCCCCCTGCGGCGCTGACGAGCTCGGTGATGCAGGCGAGCCAGTCCTCGTAGAGGTCATCGACGGGGCGGTAGTGCAAGAGCTCTCTTGCCAGGAGCAGCGCGGCATGCGCGTCCGTGGGGGCGCGACGGGCGTGGGACGACGAAGCGGCTGGAGTTAGCGACGGTGTGGCGGTGCGGCCCTCCCGCCGTACCGAAGGATGCTGGGACGAGGCCTGCTGCTCATTCCCCACCAGGCCGGTGGCGGCGTTGGCGGCAGGCAACGGGGAACAACGAGGGCGTCCATCGACGGGCACTATCTGGGCGACGCGGGTGGCGAGAGCAGCCCAGCGCTCGGCGCGTGCCCGACGAGCGTCAGCCATGGACACGACGGAAGATCACATGCGAACAGCGGAAGAAAGATTCCGGCGCACCTTTACCTGGCGCGCCAAATGTTGGATTTCGGGTTCTGGCAGACCCTTGAGGTTCGAACACTGGGGTGCGCACGGAGATCTCTCCCCTACCGATCTACATCCAATCTCCTCGCGTGATCTAAGCTGGAAACAATGAACGACACAAGGGACACGAGGTTTATACTGGTTCGAGCCACCATTGTGGTGTAATACCCTACTCCAGTGTGTGGTGTGGCGGATTGCCTCAGGGGCTGATGATGAACAATACAAGGGAAGAATAGCCTCGCGAGAGGTGTTCTTGAGCTGGTGGGATGAACTGCTTAGGTGAGTTCAGTCACCTCTCTCTCTCTCTGCTAGGGCTCTATCAGATCTCTCGATGTCTAGGTGTGTCGATCCCTCTCCAGATCTCTCGATCGATCTCTCTCTACCCTGTGGTGGCTAGCTCTATTTATAGAGGCCCTGGGCCTCTCCCCAAATAATGAGCAGGAAGGGCGCCAACAATTGGCCATTTTGAAGGGGAACATCTAGTACAAGTTATCCTGACCAAAGGTGGTCTTTGGCTGCCAAAAGTACTGGTGATGACGCCGTCTTGGGCTCCACGGTGACCTCCGTCCTGCCGCTCTGCTGGTCTTGGTCTCGTTGCAACGGAATGGCAACCTTTGCCCGATGCCTTGGCCTGTGCTTGCCCCCTTTGCACCAAAGGGGAAACAAGGACACTGCGCCGGCCAGCGCCCGCCTGGTCTCGATCGTCATGGCTCGCGTCACGGGCTCCTCGCGAGGTACCCCTACCTTGATCTCTCCGCCTCCTCGCGAGCCTGCCTGATCTGGCTGCCTTTGAGGCAGCTTCCTGTCGTCAGCCCCGCGAGGCTTGGCCCCTCGCGAGGGTCTTGAGCTTGAGCTGATGAAGATGGGCTGTGCTGGGCCCCCACTTGAGCCACGCCGCAGGCCACAGGCAGGCAAGTCTGGGGACCCCCGTTCCCAGAACGCCGACAAGCTTTGCAAGGAAGAGCACTTGTATATCCAAGATGACAATCATAAAACTTAATGTAGAATTTGTCAAAGGATATGTTTGAAGGGTTTCATGCTTCCTTGACTTCAACCACCATTGTGTAGAGACTTGGTGATGTAGAAATTGCTCATGATGTGAGTGGGTTGCAATCTCATTGATTTAGATTCATCCAAGTACCTACAAGGGTTAGATAGCATGCAAGGGTGCAAATATGTCCAAGACATATAAATAGCAACATGAAAGAAATATCAAGGATTAGTCAAGGGCTCATGCCTTGCATGTATCCAAATGGAGTTTCTACTCCAAGTTTGAAGCATCAATGATGTTCAATTCACCTCTCAAACGGAAAAAGACTTTATCATCAAGCAGTTTGGTGAATATATCCGTCAATTGCTTATCGGTGCGAACATGCTTAAGATCAATGTCCCCTTTGGCAACATGATCTCGAATGAAATGACGACGAACTTCAGTATGCTTAGTTCGAGAATGTTTTATGGGATTGTGAGCAATCTTGATAGCACTTTCATTGTCACAAAGCAATGGAACATGTTTCACATATATCCCATAATCTTTAAGAGTTTGGGTCATCCAAAGTAATTGAGCACAACATGAACCAGCGACAATGTATTCTGCTTCGGCGGTGGATAAGGATACCGAGCCTTGTTTCTTGGAAGACCAAGACACAAGAGATCTACCAAGAAATTGAGAAGTACCCGAAGTGGACTTTCTATCAATCTTGTCTCCGGCATAGTTCAAATCGGAGTAACCAACAAGATTGAAAGAAGACCTCTTAGGATACCAAATGCCAAAATTTGGTGTGTGAATTAAGTATCTCACTATCCTTTTTACAGCCTTAAGATGACACTCTTTAGGGGCCGCTTGATATCGTGCACACACGCACACACTTAGCATAATATCGGGATGAGAGGCACATAGATATAACAATGAGCCAATCTTGGAGCGGTAAACCTTTTGATCAACCGGTTCACCATCTTTGGTCAAATCAAGATGTCCACTAGTAGGCATGGGTGTAGTCATACCTTTGCATTCTTGCATATTGAACTTCTTGAATAAGTCCTTGGTGTACTTTGTTTGAGAGACAAAGGTACCTTCCCTAGTTTGTTTGATTTGCAAACCAAGAAAGAATTTGAGTTCACTCATCATAGACATCTCAAAACTTCTCCGACATTAGCTTTCCAAACTTCTCACTAAAATGAGGGTTAGTTGAACCAAATATAATATCATCAACATAAATTTGGCACACAAATAGTTCTCCAGTAACCCTTTTAGTAAACAAAGTAGAATCTATTTTTCCAATTTCAAAGCCTTTTTCAATAAGGAACTTGGTCAAGCATTTATACCACACTCTAGGAGCTTGTTTAAGACCATAAAGAGCTTTGTGAAGTTTGTAAACATGATTAGGTTTCTTAGGATTGACAAAGCCGGGAGGTTGCTTAACATAAACCTCCTCCTCAATTTCACCATTTAAAAAAGCACTTTTAATGTCCATTTGGTACAAGGTGATATCATGGTGATTATCATAAGCAAGTAAGATGCGAATGGACTCAAGGCTAGCAACGAGGGCATATGTCTCACCATAGTCCATACCTTCGACTTGAGTGTAGCCTTGGGCGACTAGACGTGCTTTGTTGCGAACAACTTGTCCTTCTTCATCTTGCTTGTTGCGAAACACCCATTTGGTACCGATGATGTTGTGGTTGTTGTCGGGCTTCTCAACCAATGTCCACACTTGATTTCTCTCAAAGTTGTGTAGCTCTTCATGCATGGCATTTATCCAATCTAGATCTTCCAATGCTTCTTCAACTTTCATAGGTTCAATGCTAGAGATGAATGAATAATGTTCACAAAAGTTAGCCAAACAAGTTTTAGGGCGAGTGATTCTCCCGGTTTGGATATCATTGTAGATTTGCTCGACGGGGTGGTCTTTGGCGACTCTTGCTCGAACTCGTGGGAGCTTTTTCTTGGCTCGGGGTGGAACATCCTCTTCATCTTGTTCTTCTTCTTGGCCTTCTTCATTGTTGATGTTGCCGTTCTCTTGTCGTAGTGGAGAAGGAGGTTGTTGATGTTCATCTTGGTGCACTTCCTCGTTTTCTTCGTCTTGGTGTGTCCCACTTGTGGATGCTTCCGTATCAACTCTTGGTTCACCTTGTCGTGAGGTGGAAGCTTCCACTTGGACGGACGAGGTACTCTCCTTCACCTCCGTTGGATGAATCTTGCCAATAGACAAGTCTTGGATTACTTCCGAAGGGTCTTTATCTCCTACATCAATTGGCAATTGCTCTACTTGTGAGCTGTTAGATTCATCAAACTTCACATCTACCGTCTCTTCAACCTTTCGGGTGAAATTATTGTAGACATGGTAAGTGTGAGAGTTTGAGCCATAACCAAGTAGGAAACCTTCATGAGATTTAGGAGCAAATTTAGAACGACGATGCTTATCAAGAATGTAGCACTTTGAGCCGAATACTCGAAAGTATCCAACTTGGGGTTTGTTACTGGTGAGGAGCTCGTATGCCGTCTTGCCCAGTAGCTTGTGAAGATACAAGCGATTCGTTGCATGACAGGCTGTCTCAACCGCTTCCGCCCAAAAGTGCTTTGGAGTCTTGTACTCATCAAGCATCGTTCTGGCCATCTCAATAAGAGTCCGGTTCTTCCTCTCAACAACTCCATTTTGTTGAGGCATGTACGTAACCGAGAACTCGTGTGAGATCCCTTCTTCGTCAAGAAAAGTACCCACATTTGCATTCTTGAACTCTGCTCCGTTGTCGCTTCGAACCTTCTTGATCTTCACTTCAAATTGATTTTGGGCCTTCCTAGCGAAGTTTTTGAAGATCTTTTGGACCTGCGATTTATCATCAAGGAAGAACACCCACGTAAATCTTGAAAAATCACCGACAATGACTAGACCAAATGAGTTACCACTGAGACTCTTGTAGGCATTGGGACCAAAGAGATCCATGTGAAGTAGCTCGAGCGGTCTTCTCATGGTCATGATGTTCTTCACGGGGTGACTCCCTCCAACTTGTTTTCCTGCCTAACAAGCACTACAAAGTCTATCCTTGTCAAATATGACATCTTTTACTCCAAGGATATGATCACCTTTAATAAGCTTATCAAGATTTCGCATGCCCACATGACCTAGCCTTCTATGCCACAACCAGCCTTTAGAAGATTTAGAAATTAAGCAAGTTCTAGGTCGAGCCTTTTTAGTGAAATCAACAGTTTAAAGATCACCTCTACGTATACCGGTAAAGACCATTTTATGATTGTCTGTGACACCCCAAAATTTTGGCCTTGTTTTATTAAATTAAATTTTTTGCCAGGAATTAAAACTTTGATTTTTTTGGACTCCCTTTTTAATTTTTTTGGAACATTTCCTTTCTTATTATCATTGAGTTGTTCCCTAAAGGGAAAACCTTTCAAATATGTTATTGGACTTGTTTAACCTCTCAAGAAAAACTTTTCTTTTATCAGTATAACTAATTACCTAATTAAATTGCTTGATCTTTATTTTCTTGAAAAATGGTTTTCCAAGGTTATATGGCCATAATTGAACTACAACCATTTGATTAATTCACTTAAAATTCCAACCAAAATTTGGAGATGTCATGTGATGTTTTTAAATCACTTTTATACAAAAATATCTTTTATTCATGTAATATTTTGAGCTCTGCATCAATTTTCCTTCTCTGGTCCAGAGTGCAATTTTGCACTACAACCCATTTAAATATTTCTTTCTGGCCTCCACAAAAATTATGGGATGTTGGTAGTAGCATATGATTCAACATTATGCAAAAACCTAGTGCTGTTCTTTGAAAATTTTGAGTGAATCAACCTCTTTTCCATTCTGGTCCAGCCTTGTGATTTCTACTGCAACCCTATTTATTTTTGCTCCAATGACCTTGTGCTTTCTCCTGCTTATAGTCCTCCCTACCAAACCCCTAAGTCCAGGAGCATGCACTTATTGGATCATTTTTAGTTCATGAAATGATGCCATCTATCTCCTGTCCAGAATTGAAGTTTAGCAAAACTTGCACTAGCAAGTTTCTCCTTTTGTCCAAATGACCTCACCACTCTCTCTTGCATCTAAGGAGACCTTGATCTGGAGATTTTGGCCACCCCAAGTATTGCCTAGATGCCCTTGGCATTTTGACAAACACCCTGTGTGCATAGCCAGATTTGGCATGGATTCAAGTTTACATTGTGAACTTGATCCCCTGACCAAACCAGCCTGTCCAATGGTGTTTCCCTAGCCTATAGCCCCACCCTGCTAACCCTCTTGCGGTTTGGAAACCCCAGCATGCCATGGCATTTCGTCGAGCACGTTTCGTGCATGCTCTGGGCGTGAGCAAAGCACGCGTTTTGCACGTGCCGTGCCGAGCCGACGCGTCGTGCCCCTGGCCTTGCCCGCTCTGCAGAGCAACGCCACTCGCTCCCTTCTCACCACAACACGCCAAGAGCCCTCGCCACGTCCCCGGCAGGCCAGGAGCTAGCCGCCACGGCCGCCCGACAGCCCCTGCTCATGTCGGCGCCGCCAAGCCTCTCCCGCTCGTCAGCTCGCCCCTGGAGCAGTGCCCGCTCGTCTGCTAGCTCCTGCCGCCATCCCCAGCCCCACCATGTTGCCCTGCAAGCTACAGAACGTCGGTCGCCGGCAGCCTTATCCACCACCGCGGAACCGACCTCGTCGCGCTATAAAAGGAGGCCCCTCGAGCTCGTCCGAGCACTCAGGCGACCTCAGGCCACCCCCATGGCACCCCCACAGCCAGCAATCGTCGGGGGAAAGCCGTCTTCCCCAACTCTGGCCGGTTCAGCCGCCGCCGCGTCCCAGCTCCATTCACCGCAACCAGAGCCCCTCCCGTCCGTCCAACGCCACCAAATGACTCCACTTTGACTTCCGGAGCCGCCCAGCTACTCAAACCCGACCGAGAGCCACCGTAGTTCAAACGCCCAAAACTCCCGAAGCCACCGGCCGCCGCGAAGCTCGCCGCCGGCGATTCCCTCCACCCCCGACGACCCTACAACCACTGGGAGGACCGCCTAGGAGTGGCGGATCCATCCCTGCATTCAGATGCCCGCGAAGAACCACCGTTCGCCGGCGACGATCGTCGGATGTACCGCCTCCTCTCGGGGCAGAGGAAGAGGAGGGAGGTCGACCAGTCAAACCTGACCAGTGGGCCAGGCGGGCCCACTGTCAGTGACTCGTGCGCCGTCCATGCTGGAGTAAGTGGAAGCGTATAACCAAAATACGCTTTCGACGTGTACATATATTCGAAACTTTTTTCTTTTTCTGTTTTAATTTTAAATAACAGATTTGACCAGAACTTTGACTATCTATAACTCTTTGAATATAACTCCAAATGAATTGATTCTTTTTCCTACATCTCTCAAATTTTGTCTAGTTTATTTTAAGATTTATTTGAAAATTTTCGAAACAACTTTTTTTGTACTGTTTTTGAAATATGTGTTATTTGCATATTTTTGAAAATAGGATTTTGGAAGAGAAGAAAGCTTTCAAAAGATTTGGAGTGCACCCTGCCCTTCCACACCATGAAGGCAAGCATTCTGAACCCCGGAATAATATTTTTGGTGTGCTAGGTGATACGTTTATAACACCACCTTATATCGGAGAACTTGTTATTTCATGTGATATGATCATTTGCATGAAGGCATATTAGTGATTTCCTTGCTGTTGGAAATAAATATACTTGTGATGGTAATCATCCTCATGTGCCTTGCATGCATGCCGGAAAGGAATCCGGGAAAGCCTCTGCCTTGGGTAGGAGTGAGCTTGTTGCCGGTCCCCGTCGTGACGGTTATGTCCGGTATGGCATGGTAAGGTATATTGAGTGATGATTTTGTTGGTTGATATATATTTGTTATACATGTCATGCAGGGAATTTATAAACCTCCTGAGTCGACCGTAGATCGAGTCTTGTTCCAGTAACCCCCATACTTTTTTTGCACTCCCACTTGTCCCTGCCGTAGGTAGGGTACGGTTCAGTAAGTCGTCAACCCCTTTCAAGCACACACCGTACAGAGAGGCCATGGTGGAAGATACCGGTTGTAGCCGGTAGGCAGGCCACCTGGTCCGGGGGCATGGGTGTTTCCGGTTGGGACCGAGAGGGAAGGCCACCCCTTAGAGCGCGCGATATAAATTTGATCCCATGCTACGCGAGGTTGTAGCCTCCCCACTTAGAGTTTTGCTTAACAAGTGTCGTGGGTGATTCCAGACACCGATGAGTTAAGCTGGTGTGTGCAAGTTAGGCGTGTTTTCAACTAAAAGGCCATAGACGGAATTAGTCCCGATGGACTAAAGGAATCCGTTACTCGTGGGTAAAGAGTACACCCTCTGCAGAGATTAAACCTATTCGAATAGCCGTGTCCATGGTTAAGGATTACAGTCTGGGATGGGTCAAGTGTTGGTCTTAGTGTCGGTCTTCGGAGGAGAAATTGTTAAACCAAACTTGGATACCGACTAGTTACTTGTGAGGACCATGATTATTATTTTGTGATGGACTAACCCGTTGCATTATCTGTATTATCGAGTATCCCTGGGACGGTTCTACCTCCTGGATATTCATTGTGATTATTTATTTTAAAGCCCTTTATGTGGTGTCGCCCAGACGCCCGACTGTGGCATTTCTTTTAAAGCCCTTTATGTGGTGTCGCTCAGACGCCCGACTGTGGCATTTCTCTTATAAGCCCTTTATGTGGTGTCGCTCAGACGCCCGACTGTGGCATTTCTTTTTAAAAAAATCCCTTTATGTGGTGTCGCCCAGACGCCCGACTGTGGCATTTCTCTTATAAGCCCTTTATGTGGTGTCGCTCAGACACCCGACTATGGCATTTCTCTTATAAGCCCTTTATGTGGTGTCGCTCAGACGCCCGACTGTGGCATTTCTTTTAAAGCCCTTTATGTGGTGTCGCTCAGACGCCCGACTGTGGCATTTCTTTTAAAGCCCTTTTTGTGGTGTCGCTCAGATGCCCGACTGCGGCATTTTATTCCCACTCTATTACTGCTTATTCATGTTGCATGAAAATAACCTGCTTGCATGCATAAAAGATGTTTTATTTATGACTGACGATGTGATCATGGAATTTTTCAGTGCATGATTATCAATTATATTATACCTGCGTTCTTAATGTTTGTGAGTACATTCAAAGTACTCACTGGCTTGTCCCTGGCTATTGTCTTGGCCAGATTGCCTGCTTGGAAAGGAGCGTGGCGATGACAGCCCCGGAATCTAACCAACGGTGATAGCAGCCTCGCGAAGATAGGAGTTGACCTGGTCAGCTGTTCCTGTGGGAAATGGAGTCCCATAGACACTAACGACTCACAAACCGCTTCCGCCATCAACCACTAGAAATCCAATTGTTGGACTCACAGGCCAGAATGGTCTTGTACTACATATTTTGTATTTTTGCTTGGAATTTCTGTATCAAGTTGGTGCCTCATCAGCTAACAGTAATCCTAGGGCTGGTGAGTACAACGGCCATTTTCTGGAAATGTGAGCCCGGAAAACCGGTCGTGACAGACTTGGTATCAGAGCCAGGCTGACCATTGGCTAATCCTATCTTAGCCGGGTCTATAAACTTAGGCAAACCAACCCACCAAACCATAACCAAACCCCAGCCAAGCTTCTCGTGCAAGATAGCCAGACAGTAACCCAACACCTTTTGGCAGTCGGTGCCCAACCTATCAACCTAACCTGTCGCTCATGCGACAGTGATCGAATCCTAAATAGTCCTTTCTCGCAAACGTGCGAAGGAAGACTCCGTCCCCTTTTCCTATAAAGAGGGGCACGCTAGCCCCAACACAGCACATCACAGCCTCTACCCCAAACCAAGCTACAATGCCTGGCCCTGTCGTGCACAATGAGACCACGGCAACCAACCTTGGAGGCTTTGTGACCATACTCGCAAACCTCACCCGTCGTGCCTATGCGTTAGAAGAGCCCCCAGAATATGTTGTGTACCAAGGACCCATGAGCGGTGAGAACCGTCAATTCTGGGCCACTGTACACATCTACGGTAGGGGTCTAGAGCCCGAGCGCCCCTACAGGTTCACCGGAAGGACAACTTCCTTTGAGCCTCAAGCCATCCAACTAGCTGCTCGAGAAGCTATAGTTCATCTCCGGCACTTGTCGTCCAGAGTTAACTGTCGCTCATTCCACTACTACCCCAGACGTGAAGGGTATGGTAGACCACCCCAAGTTGCCAACGGAGATCACAAGACAGATCCTGCATTGTTGCACCTAGTGCGCTATGTAAGTGCACTAGAGGAACTGTGCGATCAAATCACTATTGATCTAATCGCACCTCGTGGAGAGCTGGTTCGTCGAGCCCCGGCGAGAGAAGAGAACGAGCCCAACGCCGACAACCCAGTTGTGCTGTTTGGACACCCGATTGAGTCCCTGAGGCCTGCCCCAGCCATCGGCCAAGGTGCTGCGATAACCCCAGAGGTGCTTCATCGCATATTGGGAGCACACTCCAATGGGATTGTGGCCAACAATCCCCGAGATGGTCCTCATCGCTACCCCGAGCCTGCAGCCCCTCAACCCACTCCAGCTAATTCCGACGATGACACCCGTGGAGGAGCCTCAAGGCACGCCCGCTTGGATGTAAACGAGGTAGACTAAGTCACCCGAGTCGTATCGAGTCCCAGTGTACCCTCGCTTTGTAATCGTGTGGCCTTGTAATTAAATGCCGCCTATTGTCGTGCCTCTGTTTTAATAGTAGCCTTGCCTGGATACGCCAGTATGCAGTATAAGATTTCTATCCCGGACACAGTTACCAAAAATCACCCCGTCAACCCCACAGTAACACATCACTATAGTGAAATGTGTGAATCTGTGGCTTGACCCCGACCCTTGGAACAGAGCTGAAATTTTTCTTTACCATTCACCTCGGTAAAAATGACCCAGCTCCGGTGCTATAAAAAGGCCACCGCGTGACCTTGCCAAGCACCTCTCACCTTGTGCACCACCCTCACAACCATTTCCTAGCCATGTCGAGCCCTAGCATTTATCTGAGAACCCCAGATGCAACCCCGGGTAGTTTTGTCAAGATATTGCGGGATTTTACCTACAGTACCATGGGCGCTACCCAGTCACCCCAGTACGAGCTGTTCAAATCGAGAATCACCCCTTCCACCTCGAGATATTGGGCAGCAGTACACATCCCTCCCGTAAACTCAAACCAAGATCCAACGGAGGTCTCCTTCGTGGGGAAATCTATGCCAACCCCACATATGGCCATAGAAGCTGTTGCATACGAAGCGCTTGCTCGCCTTCGATTCGCGGTACCCTATGCCAGCGAACAAGGGTATTATTACTTCTCGAGCCGTGCAGCACCCGAAGGAGTGACATCTTTTCCCGGTGGACGAATTGAGAGAGACCCAGTCCTGGCCAACCTTGTCCAGTACGTCATCGCTCAAGAGCGTTTAACCCAACGTGTGCTGGGTTATCTCCGGAGCCTCGCAGATTTAAATCCTCAGATTGCCATCGGCAGAGCACTAAGGCCCGACCAGGAGAGACACGTGCATCGACTGGTCAATCCACTTCCCCAGATAGAAGAGGAGTGTATCCCAGTACTAGAGACATTTTCTAGGGACCCCATCCAGTTACCATTTCCATTTTAGACGTCACTGCGGTGTTCATTATTGCAACATTTATTTATGTGTGTGACTTATGCGTGATACCCTGAGTTTGTACGATGAGTCAATTATTTGGCTTCTACTAATGTGTTTAGTTTTTGTTGTGGTTTATGCTCCTTTAAATTAACTGTTTTTGCCTCGCAAAATCCTGGAGTGAGATTTCTTTTCCCTGAGTTGCTACATCTGCACCTTCTCACGGCGTGGATTAATTAGTTTCACACAGCACCACGGCAGCAGACTCACAACCATAATCATTCGAACACATACACTGTTTGCAAAACTTTGCAACGGTGTTACATCCAGCTAATCACCCCCTGACAACAGTTAGCACCCGGCACACCCCATCTACTCCTCGTGATCACCACCACCGCGGAGAGCCAACACCCGAGCAGCAGCGTCGCGACGATCGTCGAGGATCATCGCGCACAAGAGCACGGAGAGCCCCAGCAGTGTTGCCAGCCCTCCGCATATCAGGATCGCAAACCAGTCAGGCATCGCCTCCGCCATTAGAGCCTAACCCGAGCTTTTGTAAGCAGCAATGGAGGAAGAAGGAGGAGGAGAAGTGAGGCCAGGTGTGAGGAAGAAGAGAGGGGCACCCCGGCCGTTTTATAGCTCGAGCTCGGTGTACGATGGGCGAAGTCCACCAACGCCGCCCGTCGCCGATCACTGGTGTTCGGAGACTAATCCGCGAGCAGTGCCGACAGCGCGCTGGCCCGCGAGGTGAGTGCACGCTGCACCGGCAGCTAGCACGCCGCGCACTACCACGATACAGCCTAGATGCCCTACGCGCTAGACGTCGCCGGTGGAGAAAGCGCAGGAAAGCACGCAGGAGAGAGGGAGAAGAGAGAACCAGAGGGAGAAGAAGAGGCTGACAGTGGGCCTCGGGTCCACCTGTCGGCCAGAGAGAGCACTGTGCTCTCGGGTATGACCAGCGTATATTTAAATTTAGAAGTTATTCTAAATTTATAACCAGCGTAGAAATCTCTCGTTTTTGTCCCGAACCGTAGATTTTTTCCACGCAGCACCAGTATTCACACTGTGGTTTTTTTACCACTTATTGCCCTCTCACTGTAGCCACATTTTTACTGCTTATAGTTTTTCTTAAAACAGCTTTTAACAAATCTCGAGGACGAGATTTTTCTTAAGGGGGGTAGTGTTGTGACACCCCAAAATTTTGGCCTTGTTTTATTAAATTAAATTTTTTGCCAGGAATTAAAACTTTGATTTTTTTGGATTCCCTTTTTATTTTTTTTGAAACATTTCCTTTCTTATTATCATTGAGTTGTTCCCTAAAGGGAAAACCTTTCAAATATGTTATTGGACTTGTTTAACCTCTCAAGAAAAACTTTTGTTTTATCAGTATAACTAATTACCTAATTAAATTGCTTGATCTTTATTTTCTTGAAAAATGGTTTTCCAAGGTTATATGGCCATAATTGAACTACAACCATTTGATTAATTCACTTAAAATTCCAACCAAAATTTGGAGATGTCATGTGATGTTTTTAAATCACTTTTATACAAAAATATCTTTTATTCATGTAATATTTTGAGCTCTGCATCAATTTTCCTTCTCTGGTCCAGAGTGCAATTTTGCACTACAACCCATTTAAATATTTCTTTCTGGCCTCCACCAAAATTATGGGATGTTGGTAGTAGCATATGATTCAACATTATGCAAAAACCTAGTGCTGTTCTTTGAAAATTTTGAGTGAATCAACCTCTTTTCCATTCTGGTCCAGCCTTGTGATTTCTACTGCAACCCTATTTATTTTTGCTCCAATGACCTTTTGCTTTCTCCTGCTTATAGTCCTCCCTACCAAACCCCTAAGTCCAGGAGCATGCACTTATGGGATCATTTTTAGTTCATGAAATGATGCCATCTATCTCCTGTCCAGAATTGAAGTTCAGCAAAACTTGCACTAGCAAGTTTCTCCTTTTGTCCAAATGACCTCACCACTCTCTCTTGCATCTAAGGAGACCTTGATCTGGAGATTTTGGCCACCCCAAGTATTTCCTAGATGCCCTTGGCATTTTGACAAACACCCTGTGTGCATAGCCAGATTTGGCATGGATTCAAGTTTACATTGTGAACTTGATCCCCTGACCAAACCAGCCTGTCCAATGGTGTTTCCCTAGCCTATAGCCCCACCCTGCTAACCCTCTTGCGGTTTGGAAACCCCAGCATGCCATGGCATTTCGTCGAGCACGTTTCGTGCATGCTCTGGGCGCGAGCAGAGCACGCGTTTTGCACATGCCGTGCCGAGCCGACGCATCGCGCCCCTGGCCTTGCCCGCTCTGCAGAGCCACGCCACTCGCTCCCTTCTCACCACAACATGCCAAGAGCCCTCGCCACGTCCCCGGCAGGCCAGGAGCTAGCCGCCACGGCCGCCCGACAGCCCCTGCTCATGTCGGCACCGCCAAGCCTCTCCCGCTCGCCAGCTCGCCCCTGGAGCAGTGCCCGCTCGTCCGCTAGCTCCTGCCGCCATCCCCAGCCCCGCCACGTTGCCCTGCAAGCTACAGAACATCGGTCGCCAGCAGCCTTATCCACCGCCGCGGAACCGACCTCGTTGCGCTATAAAAGGAGGCCCCCCGAGCTCGTCCGAGCACTCAGGCGACCTCAGGCCACCCCCATGGCACCCCCACAGCCAGCAATCGTCGGGGGAAAGCCGTCTTCCCCAACTCCGGCCGGTTCGACCGCCGCCGCGTCCCAGCTCCATTCACCGCAACCAGAGCCCCTCCCGTCCGTCCAACGCCACCAAATGACTCCACTTCGACTTGCGGAGCCGCCCAGCTACTCAAACCCGACCGGGAGCCACCGTAGTTCAAACGCCCAAAACTCCCGAAGCCACCGGCCGCCGCGAAGCTCGCCGCTGGCGATTCCCTCCACCCCCGACGACCCTACAACCACCGGGAGGACCGCCTAGGAGTGGCGGATCCATCCCTGCATTCAGATGCCCGCGAAGAACCGCCGTTCGCCGGTGACGATCGCCGGATGTACCGCCTCCTCTCGGGGCAGAGGAAGAGGAGGGAGGTTGACCAGTCAAACCTGACCAGTGGGCCAGGCGGGCCCACTGTCAGTGACTCGCGCGCCGTCCACGCTGGAGTAAGTGGAAGCGTATAACCAAAATACGCTTTCGACGTGTACATATATTCGAAACATTTTTCTTTTTCTGTTTTAATTTTAAATAACAGATTTGACCAGAACTTTGACTATCTATAACTCTTTGAATATAACTCCAAATGAACTGATTCTTTTTCCTACATCTCTCAAATTTTGTCTAGTTTATTTTAAGATTTATTTGAAAATTTTCCAAACAACTTTTTTTGTACTGTTTTTGAAATATGTGTTATTTGCATATTTTTGAAAATAGGATTTTGGAAGAGAAGAAAGCTTTCAAAAGATTTGGAGTGCACCCTGCCCTTCCACACCATGAAGGCAAGCATTCTGAACACCGGAATAATATTTTTGGTGTGTTAGGTGATACGTTTATAACACCACCTTATATCGGAGAACTTGCTATTTCATGTGATATGATCATTTGCATGAAGGCATATTAGTGATTTCCTTGCTGTTGGAAATAAATATACTTGTGATGGTAATCATCCTCATGTGCCTTGCATGCATGCAAAAAAGGAATCCAGGAAAGCCTCTGCCTTGGGTAGGAGTGAGCTTGTCGCCGGTCCCCGTCGAGACGGTTATGTCCGGTATTGCATGGTAAGGTATATTGCGTGATGATTTTGTTGGTTGATATATATTTGTTATACATGTCATGCAGGGAATTTATAAACCTCCTGAGTCGACCGTAGATCGAGTCTTGTTCTGTTGGAAATATGCCCTAGAGGCAATAATAAATTGGTTATTATTATATTTCCTTGTTCATGATAATCGTTTATTATCCATGCTAGAATTGTATTGATAGGAAACTCAGATACATGTGTGTAGACAACACCATGTCCCTAGTAAGCCTCTAGTTGACTAGCTCGTTGATTAATAGATGGTTACGGTTTCCTGACCATGGACATTGGATGTCATTGATAACGGGATCACATCATTAGGAGAATGATGTGATGGACAAGACCCAATCCTAAGCATAGCACTAGATCGTGTAGTTCGTATGCTAAAGCTTTTCTAATGTCAAGTATCATTTCCTTAGACCATGAGATTGTGCAACTCCCGGATACCGTAGGAGTGCTTTGGGTGTGCCAAACGTCACAACGTAACTGGGTGCCTATAAAGGTACACTACGGGTATCTCCGAAAGTGTCTGTTGGGTTGGCACGAATCGAGACTGGGATTTGTCACTCCGTGTGACGGAGAGGTATCTCTGGGCCCACTCGGTAGGACATCATCATAATGTGCACAATGTGATCAAGGAGTTGATCACGGGATGATGTGTTATGGAACGAGTAAAGAGACTTGCCGGTAACGAGATTGAACAAGGTATTGGGATACCGACGATCGAATCTCGGGCAAGTATCGTACCGATAGACAAAGGGAATTGTATACGGGATTGATTAAGTCCTTGACATCGTGGTTCATCCGATGAGATCATCGTGGAACATGTGGGAGCCAACATGGGTATCCAGATCCCACTGTTGGTTATTGACCGGAGAATGTCTCGGTCATGTCTGCATGTCTCCCGAACCCGTAGGGTCTACACACTTAAGGTTCGATGACGCTAGGGTTATAAAGGAAGCTTGTATGTGCTTACTGAATGTTGTTCGGAGTCCCGGATGAGATCCCGGACGTCATGAGGAGTTCCGGAATGGTCCGGAGGTAAAGATTTATATATGGGAAGCCCTGTTTTGGTCATCGGACAAGTTTTGGGGTCACTGGTATTGTACCGGGACCACCGGAAGGGTCCCGGGGATCCACCGGGTGGGGCCACCTGCCCCGGGGGGTCACATGGGCTGTAGGGGTGTGCACCTTGGCCTATATGGGCCAAGGGGACCAGCCCCAAGAGGCCCATGCGCCAAAGGATAAGGAAAGGAAGAGTCCTAAAGGGGGAAGGCACCTCCGAGGTGCCTTAGGGAGGAGGGACTCCTCTTAGCCGCACCCTTCCTTGGAGGAAGGGCCAAGGCTGCGCCTCCCCCCTCTCCCTTGCCCCTATATATATGTGGGGGGTGGGAGGGCAGCCATACCAATGTTCTGGTGCAGCCCTCCCCTTCTCCCAAGTCCTTGTCCTCTCCCGTGGTGCTTGGCGAAGCCCTGAAGGATTGCCACGCTCCCCCACCACCACCATGCCGTTGTGCTGCTGCTGGATGGAATCTTCCTCAACCTCTCCCTCTCTCCTTGCTGGATCAAGGCGTGGGAGACGTCACCGGGCTGTACGTGTGTTGAACGCGGAGGTGCCGTCCGTTCGGCACTTGGTCATCGGTGATTTGGATCACGACGAGTATGACTCCATCAACCCCGTTCACTTGAACGCTTCCGCGCGCGATCTACAAGGGTATGTAGATCCACTCCTCCCTCGTTGCTAGATGACTCCATAGATAGATCTTGGTGACACGTAGGAAAATTTTGAATTTATGCTACGTTCCCCAACAGTGGCATCATGAGCTAGGTCTATGCGTAGTTTCTATGCACGAGTAGAACACAAAGTAGTTGTGGGCGTTGATTTTGTTCAATATGGTTGCCATTACTAGTCTTATCTTGATTCGGCGGCATCGTGGGATGAAGCGGCCCGGACCGACCTTACACGTACTCTTACGTGAGACTGGTTCCACCGACTGACATGCACTAGTTGCATAAGGTGGCTAGCGGGTGTCTGTCTCTCCCACTTTAGTCGGATCGGATTCGATGAAAAGGGTCCTTATGAAGGGTAAATAGCAATTGGCATATCACATTGTGGTTTTTGCGTAGGTAAGAAACGTTCTTGCTAGAAACCCATAGTAGCCACGTAAAACATGCAAACAACAATTAGAGGACGTCTAACTTCTTTTTGCAGGGTATGCTATGTGATGTGATATGGCCAAAAGGATGTGATGAATGATATATGTGATGTCTGAGATTGATCATGTTCTTGTAATAGGAATCACGACTTGCATGTCGATGAGTATGACAACCGGCAGGAGCCATAGGAGTTGTCTTTATTTATTTATGACCTGCGTGTCAACATAAACGTCATGTAATTACTTTACTTTATTGCTAACCGTTAGCTGTAGTAGTAGAAGTAATAGTTGGCGAGACAACTTCATGAAGACACGATGATGGAGATCATGATGATGGAGATCATGGTGTCATGCCGGTGACGATGATGATCATGGAGCCCCGAAGATGGAGATCAAGAGGAGCAAAGTGATGATGGCCATATCATGTCACTATTTGATTGCATGTGATGTTTATCATGTTTATGCATCTTGTTTACTTAGAACGACGGTAGTAAATAAGATGATCCCTCACTAAAATTTAAAGAAGGTGTTCCCCCTAACTGTGCACCGTTGCGAAAGTTCGTCGTTTCGAAGCACCACGTGATGATCGGGTGTGATAGATTCTTACGTTCACATACAACGGGTGTAAGACAGATTTACACACGCAAAACACTTAGGTTGACTTGACGAGCCTAGCATGTACAGACATGGCCTCGGAACACAAGAGACCGAAAGGTCGAGCATGAGTCATATGGTAGATACGATCAACATGAAGATGTTCACCGATGATGACTAGTCCGTCTCACGTGATGATCGGACACGGCCTAGTTGACTCGGATCATGTAATCACTTAGATGACTAGAGGGATGTCTATCTGAGTGGGAGTTCATAAGATGAACTTGTTTATCCTGAACATAGTCAAAAGGATTTTGCAAATTATGTCGTAGCTCGCGCTTTAGTTCTACTGTTTAGATATGTTCCTAGAGAAAATTTAGTTGAAAGTTGATAGTAGAATTATGCGGACTGGGTCCGTAAACTGAGGATTGTCCTCATTGCTTCATAGAAGGCTTATGTCCTTAATGCACCGCTCAGTGTGCTGAACCTCGAATGTCGTTTGTGGATGTTGCGAACATCTGACATACACATTTTGATAACTATGTGATAGTTCAGTTAAACGGTTTAGAGTTGAGGCACCGAAGACGGTTTTTGAAACGTCGCAAAACATATGAGATGTTTTGAGGGCTGAAATTGGGATTTCAGGCTCGTGCCCACGTCAAGAGGTATAAGACCACTGACGATTTTCTTAGCCTACAAACTAAGGAGAAAAGCTCAATTGTTGAGCTTCTGCTCAGATTGTCTGAGTACAACAATCATTTGAATCAAGTGGGAGTTGATCTTCCAGATAAGATAGTGATGTTTCTCCGAAGTCATTACCACCAAGCTGCTAGAGCTTCGTGATGAACTATAATATATCGGGGACATATATGATGATCCTTGAGATATTCGCAATGTTTGACACCACAAAAGTAGAAATCATGAAGGAGCATCAATTGTTGATGGTTAGTGAAACCACTAGTTTCAAGAAGGGCAAGGGCAAGAAGGGATACTTCATGAAACGGCAATTCAGCTGCTGCTCTAGTGAAGAAACCCAAGGTTGAACCCAAACCCCAGACTAACTGCTTCTGTAATAAGGGGAACAGCCACTGGAGCAGAATTACCCTAGATACTTGGTAGATTAGAAGGCTGGCAAGGTCGATAGAAGTATATTGGATATACATTATGTTGATGTGTACTTTACTAGTACTCCTAGTAGCACCAGGGTATTAGATACCGGTTCGGTTGCTAAGTGTTAGTAACTCGAAACAAAAGGCTACGGAATAAACTGAGACTAGCTAAAGGTGAGCTGACGATATGTGTTGGAAGTGTTTCCAATGTTGATATGATCAAGCATCGCACACTCCCTCTACCATCGAGATTGGTGTTAAACCTAAATAATTGTTATTTGGTGTTTGCATTGAGCATAGACATGATTGGATTACGTCTATCGCAATACGGTTATTCATTTAAGGAGAATAATGGTTACTCTGTTTATTTGAATAATATCTTCAATGGTCTTGCACCTAAAATGAATGGTTCATTGAATCTCGATCGTAGTGATACACATGTTCATGCCAAAAGATAGTAATGATAGTACCACCTACTTGTGGCACTGCCACGTAAGTCATATCGGTATAAAACGCATGAAGAAGCTCCATGTTGATGGATCTTTGGGCTCACTTGTTTTTGAAAAGTTTGAGGCATGCGAACCATGTCTATTGGTGTATATGCATGAAGAAATCCATGCAAATGGACCGTTTGGACTCACTTGATTTTGAATCACTTGAGACATGCAAATCATACCACATGGGCAAACATGACTGAAAGCCTCGTTTTTCAGTAAAATGGAACTAGAAAGCAACTTGTTGGAAGTAATACATTTTGATGTGTGCAGTCCAATGAGTGCTGAGGCGTGTAGTGGACATCGTTATGTTCTTACTTCACAGGTGATTTGAGTAGATGTTGAGTACATTTACTTGATGAATCACTAGTCTGAATTATTGAAAGGTTCAAGTAATTTCAGGGTGAAGTTGAAAGATCGTCGTGACAAGAGGATAAAATATCTATGATATGATCATAGAGATGAATATCTGAATTACGAGTTTGGCACAGAATTAAGACATTGTGGAAATTGTTTCACAACTAATACAGCCTGGAACACCATAGTGTGATGGTGTGTCCGAACATCATAACTGCACCCTATTGGATATGATGCATACCATGATGTCTCTTATCGAATTACCACGATAGTTTATGGGTTAGGCATTAAAGACAACCACATTCACTTTAAATAGGGCACCATGTAATTCCGATGAGATGACACCGTATGGTTTAGAGAAACCTAAGCTGTCATTACTTAAAACTTTGGGGCTGCAACGCTTATGTGAAAAAGTTTCAAGCTGATAAGCTCGAACCCAAAGAGGATAAATGCATCTTCATAGGACACCCAAAACAGTTGGGTATACCTCCTGTCTCAGAACCGAAAGCAATAAGGGATTGTTTCTAGAATCGGGTCCTTTCTCGAGGAAAAGTTTCTCTCGAAAGAATTGAGTGGGAGGATGGTGGAGACTTGATGAGGTTATTGAACCGTCTCTTCAACTAGTGTGTGGTAGGGCACAGGAAGTTGTTCCTATGGCACCTACACCAATTGAAGTGGAAGCTATGATAGTGATCATGAAACTTCAGATCAAGTCACTACCAAACCTCGTGGGATGACAAGGATGCGTACTACTTCAGAGTGGTACGTGATCCTATCTTGGAAGTCATGTTGCTAGACAACAATGAACCTACGAGCCATGGAGAAGCAATGGTGGGCCAGGATTCCGATAAATGGCTCGAGGCCATATAATCCGAGAGAGGATCCATATATGAAAACAAAGTGTAGACTTTGGAAGAACTACTTGATGGTCGTAAGGCTGTTAGGTACATATGGATTTTAAAAGGAGGACGGACAATGATGGAAAGTATCACCATTAAGAAAGCTCGACTTGTCGTTAAGATGTTTTCCGACAAGTTCAAGGAGTTGACTACGATGAGACTTTCTCACTCGTAGCGATGCTAAGAGTCTGTTGGATTCATATTAGCAATTACTGCATCATTTATGAAATCTTGCAGATAGGATGTCAAAACATTGTTTCCTCGACGATTTTTGAGGAAAGGTTGTATGTGATACAACCAGAAGGTTTTGTCAATCCTGAAATATGCTAATAAGTATGCAAAGCTCCAACAATCCTTCTAAGGACTGGAGTAAGCATCTCGGAGTTGGAATGTATGCTTTGATGAGATGATCAAAGATTTTGGGTTCATACAAAGTTTATGAGAAACTTGTATTTCCAAAGAAGTGAGTGGGAGCACTATAGAATTTCTCATGAGTATATGTTGTTGACATATTGTTGATCAGAAATGATGTAGAATTTCTGGAAAGCATATAGGGTTATTTGAAAGGTGTTTTTCAATGGAAAAACTGGATTAGGCTACTTGAACATTGAGCATCAAGATCTATAAGGATAGATCAAAACGCTTAACGGTACTTTCAAATGAGCACATACCTTGACATGATCTTGAAGGTGTTCAAGATGGATCAGTCAAAGAAGAAGTTCTTGCCTGAGTTGTAAGGTATGAAGTTAAGACTTAAAGCTCGACCACGGCAGAATAGAGAGAAAGGACGAAGGTCGTCCCCTATGCTTAAGACATAGGCTCCATAGTATGCTATGATGTGTACCGCACCTGAAATGTGTCTTGCCGTGAGTCAGTCAAGGGGTACAAGAGTGATCCAAGAATGGATCACACGACAGCGGTCAAAGTTATCCTTAGTAACTAGTGGACTAAGGAATTTTCTCAGTTATGGAGGTGATAAAGAGTTCGACGTAAAGAGTTACGTCGATGCAAGCTTAACACCTATCCAGATAGCTCTGAGTAGAGATACCGGATACGTATAATGGAGCAACAATTTAGAATAGCTCCAAGTAGAACAGTTATTTGAAATGGCTCCAAATATAGCGTAGTAGATGCATCTACAAGATGACATAGAGATTTGCGAAGTACATACGGATCTGAAAGATTCAGACCCGTTGACTATAACATCTCTCACAAGCATAACATGTTCAAACCCAGAACTCATCGAGTGTTAATCACATGGTAATGTGAACTAGATTATTGACTCTAGTAAACTCTTTGGGTGTTAGTCACATGGGGATGTGACCTTGAGTGTTAATCACATATCGATGTGAACTGGATTATTGACTCTAGTGCAAGTGGGAGACTGTTGGAAATATGCCCTAGAGGCAATAATAAATTGGTTATTATTATATTTCCTTGTTCATGATAATCGTTTATTATCCATGCTAGAATTGTATTGATAGGAAACTCAGATACATGTGTGGATACATAGACAACACCATGTCCCTAGTAAGCCTCTAGTTGACTAGCTCGTTGATCAATAGATGGTTACGGTTTCCTGACCGTGGACATTGGATGTCGTTGATAATTGGATCACATCATTAGGAGAATGATGTGATGGACAAGACCCAATCCTAAGCATAGCACTAGATCGTGTAGTTCGTATGCTAAAGCTTTTCTAATGTCAAGTATCATTTCCTTAGACCATGAGATTGTGCAACTCCCGGATACCGTAGGAGTGCTATGGGTGTGCCAAACGTCACAACGTAACTGGGTGGCTATAAAGGTACACTACGGGTATCTCCGAAAGTGTCTGTTGGGTTGGCACGAATCGAGACTGGGATTTGTCACTCCGTGTGACGGAGAGGTATCTCTGGGCCCACTCGATAGGACATCATCATAATGTGCACAATGTGATCAAGGAGTTGATCACGGGATGATGTGTTACGGAACGAGTAAAGAGACTTGCTGGTAACGAGATTGAACAAGGTATCAGGATACCGACGATCGAATCTCGGACAAGTATCGTACCGATAGACAAAGGGAATTGTATACGGGATTGATTAAGTCCTTGACATCGTGGTTCATCCGATGAGATCATCATGGAACATGTGGGAGCCAACATGGGTATCCAGATCCCGCTGTTGGTTATTGACCGGAGAATGTCTCGGTCATGTCTGCATGTCTCCCGAACCCGTAGGGTCTACACACTTAAGGTTCGATGATGCTAGGGTTATAAAGGAAGCTTGTATGTGGTTACCAAATGTTGTTCGGAGTCCCGGATGAGATCCCGGACGTCACGAGGAGTTCCGGAATGGTCCGGAGGTAAAGATTTATATATGGGAAGTCCTATTTTGGTCACCGGACAAGTTTCGGGGTCACTGGTATTGTACCGGGACCACCGGAAGGGTCCCGGGGGTCAACCGGGTGGGGCCACCTGCCCCAGGGGGCCACATGGGCTGTAGGGGTGTGTACCTTGGCCTATATGGGCCAAGGGCACCAGCCCCAAGAGGCCCATGCGCCAAAGGATAAGGAAAGGAAGAGTCCTAAAGGGGGAAGGCACCTCCGAGGTGCCTTGGGGAGGAGGGACTCCTCCTAGCCGCACCCTTCCTTGGAGGAAGGGCCAAGGCTGCGCCTCCCCCCTCTCCCTTGCCCCTATATATATGTGGGGGGTGGGAGGGCAGCCATACCAATGTTCTGGTGCAGCCCTCCCCTTCTCCCAAGTCCTTCTCCTCTCCCGTGGTGCTTGGCGAAGCCCTGAAGGATTGCCACGCTCCTCCACCACCACCATGCCGTTGTGCTGCTCCTGGATGGAGTCTTCCTCAACCTCTCCCTCTCTCCTTGCTGGATCAAGGCGTGGGAGACGTCACCGGGCTGTACGTGTGTTGAACGCGGAGGTGCCGTCCGTTTGGCACTTGGTCATCGGTGATTTGGATCACGACGAGTACGACTCCATCAACCCTGTTCACTTGAACGCTTCCGCGCGCGATCTACAAGGGTATGTAGATCCACTCCTCCCTCGTTGCTAGATGACTCAATAGATAGATCTTGGTGACACGTAGGAAAATTTTGAATTTATGCTACGTTCCCCAACATGTTCCAGTAACCCCCATACTTGCTTTGTACTACCACTTGTCCCTGCCGTAGGTAGGGTACGGTTCAGTAAGTCGTCAACCCCTTTCAAGCACACACCATACGAAGAGGCCATGGTGGAAGATACCGGTTGTAGCCGGTAGGCAGGCCACCTGGTCCGGGGGCATGGGTGTTTCCGGTTGGGACCGAGAGGGGAGGCCACCCCTTAGAGCGCGCGATATAAATTTGATCCCATGCTACGCGAGGTTGTAGCCTCCCCACTTAGAGTTTTGCTTAACAAGTGTCGTGGGTGATTCCAGACACCGATGAGTTAAGCTGGTGTGTGCAAGTTAGGCGTGTTTTCAACTAAAAGGCCATAGACGGAATTAGTCCTGATGGACTAAAGGAATCCGTTACTCGTGGGTAAAGAGTACACCCTTTGCAGAGATTAAACCTATTCGAATAGTCATGTCCATGGTTAAGGATTACAGTCTGGGATGGGTCAAGTGTTGGTCTTAGTGTCGGTCTTCGGAGGAGAAATTGTTAAACCAAACTTGGATACCGACTAGTTACTTGTGAGGACCATGATTATTATTTTGTGATGGACTAACCCGTTGCATTATCTGTATTATCGAGTATCCCTGGGACGGTTCTACCTCCTGGATATTCATTGTGATTATTTATTTTAAAGCCCTTTATGTGGTGTCGCCCAGACGCCCGACTGTGGCATTTCTTTTAAAGCCCTTTATGTGGTGTCGCTCAGACGCCCGACTGTGGCATTTCTCTTATAAGCCCTTTATGTGGTGTCGCTCAGACGCCCGACTGTGGCATTTCTTTTTAAAAAAAGCCCTTT